>NC_133666.1:398487170-398787170 GCF_037893015.1 Macrotis lagotis
GCCTAGGCAAAACAATTATTGTTATTATATTTTCTCTGTCATTACAAAGGGCCATTAACAAATTTAGGACTATAAGAAAAATAACTAAATAGGAAAAAAAAGTTGAAGTTGAAAAAAGGTCAGTTGAGGGTTACTAGAAATGGCTGCCAAAATTGTAATTTGTGCAAATGACAGCTTTATCAATAGTAATGATCTTTATTTTCAAATGACTTTCAAGAATTGATTTATATTTGAAACAACAATTTGTAAAGTTGATTTACCCAAGTTTTAAATAATTGAGATATTTTTGTTAGATAATACTGAAGTAAAATTGAAGTTAACTTCTGTGGAACTCTGGTCTTTCACTCCCAAAGCACATAAGGTTTCCCCTCACAGTGCTGAATGGTTATACCATCAAGACATTCTCATTTCCATCTTGTCTTTCTCCACATAATGTGAAAAATTAAAGATTATAATTCCCAATTGATGGCATTTTATGGGCATGTTTTGTGAAAATTTGTTTAACTTTGAAGTATATTATTTATTTTAAAAAGATAGCTTATTGTTATTTAATGGAAGGTTACAAAATTCTTTGCATATAATTTCTCATTTGAGCTTCACAAACCTTGTGAATATCTGCAATACAGGTATTATCTTCATTTTAAAGGTGAAGATAGGAAACTCTGAGCAGTTAAATGATTTGTGTATGGTTACATAGTTCATAAGTGCTGGAACTAGGACTTGAAACCAGGTTTCCCAAGTCAGATATTCTGTCTACAACATCATACTCTTTCCATTAATGTCCTATTTCAATGATCCATCATCATAGCATGGTGACAGTATGCTTTGCTGGTAAAGTACAAAGTACTAGCAAATTTTACTGAAACAATAAAGACTATTAAGAAATATTTGCAGAATACTAACAAGTTCAGAGATACTTCTCATTGTAAGTTTGGTATATGACTGTGAGGAGGAAGAAGGTTGCATAGGGGGAGAGATATATTTATTTACATAACAACTCATATACACTATGAAAGCATAAAAATATCAACATCTGCCCTGGTGGAAAGCATATCCACACCAAAAATTTCTATAACCTTGATGCATTGAAGTAATTGATGGATATAGCATAAGCTACACCTTAATATTGCATAAAGAATCCTACCAAATAACCTCCCATGCAAGATTCCAATACAAACGAAAGTATTTAAATATTCTGAGAAATTTGATAAATCATAGTGTTCGCCCCAACATCATCATGACACAAATTATAATTTACCAAGAAAAAGGTTTGGAGAAGGTAACTTAAATGAGTAAAATTTTTATTTGAAATGGGAAGGGAAGAGCAGAACAGGAAGATAGTCCTCTCAAAAAGGAAAACACAAAGAAAGCCTACAATCAAACATTCCTTAGTGTCCTATGTTGAAAATAGAAGACTTGTTAGATTTAGATAGTCCACGATTCTGTCCCAGTTTGTCAGTTCCTATGTTCCCAAGTTACCAGAGTCTAGAATGCTTATCAAAATGACAGCAAAGACTTGATAATCTTAGAACTTAAAGAAATCAAGTAATTTGGCTTTCACAAGTTGTTTCCAAAATTAATAAGCAAAAGAAATTTCCTCATTGTACAGCAACATTTTCTTCATCTATACATAGCAACTTTTATGGATTAAATTTAATAACTAATAATCAAATAATATGCCCTTTTTATTATTGCAATGGTTTTTGAATTTCACTATTTTTGTGAAATTGCTATAACTAATCTTGAGGGAAAGTTTTATACATAGAATATACTAGAAGCTTGGAAAATATGTTATTTTCAGTGAATTCATGAAACTCAACAACTTCTTAAGAAAATCTGTTATGGTTGAAACATTTTACTAAATCAACTATTGCTCCAAATAAAACAGAGCCAACTATTGCAATTCAACAGGAAAGTGCCTGTTCTCGAAAAAGCATTAGAGTCTATTTTATTTGTTTAATGTACTAATTCAGGGCTTCTCAGTCTAGGTAAATCCACAGACCTTTTTACTATAAGGAAGTTGTGTATGAAATCTATACTCTTGATATTCCCTAGTGAAAAGACTTCAATCGCATTACTTTCAAATGGGAATAAAATTTCCACAGAAGTTCTTCATATTCCTGAATCCAAGCTGGCCATCTGTAGGGAGAGAGGAATTTTACTTTATTGGGAAATGTGAGAAAACAAATAGTGTAATTGACGAATAATGCTGAGTCCTCACATACTATGCCTATCAGAGATAAACCAACTGAAACAATAAAAATAGCTTACTTGTAACCCTTTTAAAAAGGCAATCCAGTTGCTACTGTACTCCTGACAGACACTGAAAGAATAAAATACAAGAAGTTTCCAACCCAGCTGTTCAAAGGAGAAAATAAAATAGAGGCTATGTACTTAGGGTGAAACCAATTGATCATTTGTAGTTAAAGTGAACTACCAAGTCCAATAATAAATAAGATATAAAATAAAATGAACTGAACAACTGTTTGAATTAACAAAAATTTGCTGGATTGGGTTTTTTTGCAGGAAGATATTTTTGTGATATTAACTTATGGAGAAAAAACATCAAAAAGACAGTTATGAAAAGTGATATTTTGAAAATCAGTTATAATTTGAAAATGGAAATGCTAGATATAACCTGGATACATAGAGAATGGATCAATTGTGAAAATGAAATATGATACAAAAGCAGAATAATTAGAAACAATATATTTCTTATGTCAAACAGGAGGAATATCAGTCGAAGTGATATCAGTCTTTCTCTTATAGGTAAAATATACAATATCTTCATCCAGAAAATCATCCATTTTTATCTTCTAATGATAATTGGAAAACTCAAATATTCTTTTCCTTTTTAAATTGTATTTTCACAGACTAGAATAGAAACTTCTTTAGGGTAGAAACTATTGCCTTTTTTACTTTATCCCCAGCATTTATGGGCAGCTAGGTTGCAAAATGATTAGTCCACTGCTTTTTAAGTCAGGATAATGAGATTTTGAATCCTGTCTTAAGCACTTGATACTTAATACCTGTGTGACCTTGGGCAAGTCACTTAACCATTATTACCTCCATCCAGGGTCACCTCCATTCAGGGTCATCTCCAATCATCCTGATTCAAATCAGTAGGCTCCAGAGAAGAAAGTGAGGTTGATGATTTAGCACAGCACCCCCTCACTCTTATTCAATTCCTGTGCTTATTAAGGCATCACCTCCCCTTAAGTCATGGTCTTCTTTGAGAATGAGGGACAAACACCATCCCCAGAACATAGTATAGTGCCAGGAACATAATTAAATACTTTTAAAATTGAATTCAATGTATAGTCAAATTGACAAAAAAGATAGTTTGAAAGGATCCTAAAAAAAATAATCTAGAGTTCTTTATTTATTTAAAAATTATCCTCACAAATATGCAGGATATTTATGAAGGTAAGATAGAAATGAAGTAATGAAAATTGTAAATTGTACCTTATTGCATGGTGCCAATTGGTAATATCCTTTTCCTTAACAATATTAATTTTATTCAGTATTCATTTATATTCAAATCACTATTGCATGAATCTGGGATCATATTAGTGGTAATTAACTCTAAAAATGAAGAAATGTTAGGTAGAATAATTCCTGGAAGTCTATTATATGGTTCAAAATTTTAAATGAGAATTATTGAGATTCCTGATTGTACAGAGTTAAAAGGCATAATACTTGCCCTCAAAGACTTAGTTGGGAAGTCAAACATGCATATATATAAACTCCCCATAACCTGTCTCTTGTCCCCTTCCTAGACAAACTACCAGAAAGGATTCTTTTTCTTTTAGGTTTTTGTAAGGCAAACGGGTTTAAGTGGCTTGCCCAAGGCCACACAGCTAGGTAATTCTTAAGTGTCTGAGACCGGATTTGAACCCAGGTACTCCTGACTCCAGGGCCAGTGCTTTATCCACTATGCCACCTAGCTGCCCTACAAAGGATTCTTTATGCATATTGAACCCATCTTCTTGCTTCCCATTCTTAACCCCTTGTTCTGTTACTTACCTGCTCTCTCTATCCACACGACTCTCTCTCTCTCTCTCTCTCTCTCTCTCTCTCTCTCTCTCTCTCTCTCTCTCTCTCTCTCTCTCTTTCTTCTTCTTCTTCTTCTTCTTCTTCTTCTTCTTCTTCTTCTTCTTCTTTCTTCTTCTCTTTCCTGTTCCTGCTCAGGTTCAGGTTCATTTGCTGAATCATCATTATTCTAAGGTCAAAGTCTAATATTAGGTGAATTTAGAGAAACTAGGGGAAAAACTAAGGAAAAGTTGAAGGACAAGATGCTACTTTCAGTTTGCATGAAAGAAAGCAATGGGAGGATAAATGGGGACAGAAGACAAGGGTTTAAAGTTGAATAAGAGGACAAATAAATTTAGAAGGTAGTTGACTTTGATGAACTTGGACTAATGAAGAAAGAAGTCTGGCTATTCCCCTTGTGGAGAAAAGGAAAAGCTTAAGTCTTCAAAAGGAAACAATACATTTTTAGTGCCTAAGTAAAAGTAACATGTACACAGAACAAGGGGTAGAAGGATACTGTTTAAGGAAAAAACAAACACTTTAAAGATTCCTGAAAAGAAAATTGAATGCTATTTGCAGATAAACTACATGTCCTACAATATATGATGAAGTTAAGTCATAGACTCTATCAGGTAATAAGCAATCATCAATAAGGATCAATACTAGTTGATTACATCTCAGAGCTATAAGAATTGTTTCCAAGATTAAAGAATCTATGTTCTTTCT
The DNA here is from genome assembly GCF_037893015.1 of Macrotis lagotis. NCBI lineage: Eukaryota > Metazoa > Chordata > Mammalia > Peramelemorphia > Peramelidae > Macrotis > Macrotis lagotis. The sequence continues at coordinate 398,491,929 of NC_133666.1, forward strand.
GGGCCATGTGTCCAAGACATAAAAGAGAATATCCAAAGTTTTATAAAAAATAGAAAATTAGTTTGTTTATTTTTTAAATTTCCAATATATTATATGGACATAAATGACACTGACAAAAGGTAGTTAGAAAAGTACCATTAAATATTGCAAAGTCTGAAATAAGAGACTGAAAATTTTACAATTCTGAGAAGTCAATCAACTAACATCTTTTAAGTACAATCTAATCCCTGGCATTTTGGCAGGCAATGGGGACACAAGGAAAATAATGGAACAGTACTTGCCTCCAAGGAACTTTCATCTTATGGGAAATATATAATTTTATATAAAATATGTCTAAATATGCAAGGTAGAGTATATGACTAGGAGTGATGTGTAAAAAGACTGGAAAATTATAATGATGTTGAGTTGTAGAGGGCTCGAAATTAAAAACAGAGAAGTTTCTATGTGATCCTAAAAGTAATTGGGAGATAGTAGCATTAATTGGCTAGAGGAATGTATGTAAGTAAGTGACATGGTCAGAAGTACAATTTAGGAAAATCATTTTGACAGTTGTGAGCAAAATAAATTGGTTTGGGGAGAGGTTACTACAATAATCTAGTTAAGACCATGTGTGTATAGAGAAACAGCGGGAAGGGTGGTAGAAACAGCTTAATCTAACAACTAACTGGAGATGTGAGTGAGAATGAACAATTAAGGTTAATGGGATGAAAGTGAAACTTGGACAAAGGGAAGAAAAGTAGTACCTTCCACAGAGGCAGGAAAATGAAAGAGTGGTTGTTTGGGGGAAATCTTATTACTTTTGAAGGGGAATTGAGTTTGATGTATCAATGAGGCATCCAGGTCAATATATCAAAAGTACAGGATTGGAGCTCAAGAGAGATAAAGACTGGTTTTATATATCTAGGGTTATCAGTATAGCAGTGATTATTTACCCTAGGTAAGAACATTTGTGTGGATAGAAGCAAAGAAAAGATAGTCTTGGAATATCCAAATAAGACAATGTATACAAAGGATTTTGAAAAACTTGATATGAATAATATATGAAAAGTTTCTTATCATCACCATCACTTACCACCATCATCCATGTCGTTATTACCCTGGTTGAGATATCTTGTTGACAGTTATTCATTATGGTCTGGATGGATGCTAATCAAACTCATGGATGTTGATGAGACCACTGAAGAGAAGTCCCAGAACAGAACTCTGGATTACACCCAGACACATTTCTTCATATGCATACCCTGTTCTACACATATTTTCAAAGGCTATCTACCATACATAGAATGCACTCCCTCCTCAACCCTGATTCTTTAAGTACCTAGTTTCCCCTCAAATCTCAGTTCAAGCATCACCAGGTAAGTTATGTTGCCTTTCCTGACCCCTCAGATACTCGTTTATTTATCTATTAGTCTATGTATATATCTTATTCATACTTAACATATGTTTGTTTTCTACCTTAATATAAGCTCCTTACAGATGAAGATTTTCATTTGTGTCTCTGCTTAGCACAATAAATGGTTCATATAAAATGTTGATTAATATAAATATTCGTTTATTGATCCTACAAAGGAAACTGAGAACTCAAATATTTATTTACTCATCCAGGTTGTGCACTAACTGGTGAGGGTCAAATGAGATAATAATTTTAAGCATCTGGCATATAGTAAGAACTGCATAAATGTTAAATATTATTATTACTATTGGTTATCTACTTATCTAGTCCTAAATTTTTACATGTCCTTCACCCTTGAATTTAAATATCTAAATTATTTCCTAATGTAATTCCTATTAGATATCTCAAACTAAATGTCCTTTATCTACTTCCAATTCAACCAAGCTTTTAAAATCTTTCTTAATCTGGTCCATTCCAACCTTTCCAATCTTCTTACATTTTACTTCCTAGCCCCAAATCTATACCTTCAAATTCTTCAAATCTGTGCTCTTTCTCAAATAAAATACTCTATCACTCACTTCTGACTATTTTTCCTGATTCTCCCCATGCCTAGAATGCTCCCCACCCTCATCTCTGCTTCTGGGTTTCCCTAGCTTCCTTCAAATTTCAATTAAAGTCCTACTTACTGCAAGAAGCCTCTTCTGGTTCTTGTTTACTTTGTCTTCCATCTAAGCTTATCTTTGGTTTATCTGGTAACTCTCTATTTTTAAATAACTGTTTGGTCATTGTCCTTCCCATTACACCATAAACTTCATGAGAGCAGATAAAATTTTTGCCTTTCATTACATCTTCAAAATTTAACATATTTCCTGGACCTTATAAATTCTCATTGGCCTGTTGTGATTTTAACTGCTTAACTGTGTGCAGAAAGATGGTGATGTTTTTTCATTGGCCTTAGCAAAGAACCAAAGTCATGGATGTTATTAAGTGGAAGGACACATAATAAAGGTAAAAACAGCGGAAAGATGGAGGGTAATATCATTTCTTTCCTTTTGAAATTTGTATTGTTATACAAATCCATTTGTAAGTCAGAGAAGATCTTAAGAACTTGAAACTAAAGGGAGATCCTTCCCCCCAGTCTCCATGTGGCTCATATAAATTTGTTGTGTATTGTTTTTAATTTTTTCACATTACCATAAAGGGCCTTTGGGGACACATGATCCTCTTTAAGGTTTAAATGGACATTACAAGAGATCTTCTAGCCATTCATGAGATAGTGGTCTGGGAGCATGAACTTCAAATCAACACCAAACTCATCCAGTTAAAAGAATAAACTATATCTTAGCCTAGGATTCTCTAGTTGGTTTTTGCAAGTTATCCTGTTAAATGTGGTGAGTCACAGACCCAATAAATATGCATTTAAAAAATTATATTTTTTCTCTGAAGAGATAATCTCTCTTTTTATCATAAAGAGGTTTGGAGTAAAAAGCCAATAGGTTTTTCTAAAACCAAAATTTAATCAGATGGTAGCAGAGAGCAGTGAGCAGAATTACTCAGAAAACAATAGAATACTCAAAGGAAAGAAGAGGTAAAACATCTAACAGAGAAAGTGTCATATGAGTCAGAGAAAATGACCTGTTGGCAAAGATGGTAGGCATAGCCAACACAACATGACCATTGGAAAACAGAGACAACATATGGTATGCTGGGAGAAATGTGAAACTGGAGGTTTGAGTTAGAGTTGGTTATATTATCTGGTTTTCTTACTATTCCCTGGCCAAATACATTCCTATCATATACACTTTCACAAATGTTACCTCTCATTTCATCTTCACTATCTATGTCTTTCATGTAATTTCCCTGTTCTTTTAGGTTCTCTGGAGCAATGGTGGTTTGACATTGTACTTTCTATGCTGCACTATTAAGCATCACTTTTTAAAATTAGTATGTCTACCATAGACAGTACAGTTAGGCAGTATAGCCAATCTATCTGGTTTGTTAAAGCAAATGTATCAGAATGGGCTCAGAAGTTTTGGTTTTTAATGAATGTTGACCTAGAAAATTTGATCTGAGATCGATTTCCTGAAGATCTACAAATATAAGGTAGCCCAGGTGCTACATATGTGCAAAGTACTGTGCTAGTCACTGTAAACAAAAAGTTAAAAAAAAAACTAAATAGAATGTGTACCATCAAGGAGCTCTTTTTTCAAAAATCAGGGCATATTTATTTGGTTGCCACAGTGTTAGACTTGAAGTCAGGAAGACCTAGATCGAAGTCTGGTCTCAGATACTTAATAGCTATGTGACTAGGCAAGACACTTAATCTTTGTTTCCATTTCCTCTACTGAAAAATTGGGATAGTAATATAACACCTACCCCCCCAGACTGTTGTGAGGATTAAATAGGATGATATTTATAAAGACACATTACATAGCACAAAGTAAGTGCTAAAATCAATGTCAGCTATTAAAAAAATTTAAGTAAATTCAAGAAATTTTCTGGAGAAAAAGACAGGACTAGCAACTGTGGGCACTAGGGAAGTGAGAATAGAACCAGTGCTGTTTCTACTATGCCTCATTATTTAGTTGTCTTTTGTTATTAAGACCAATTACCTACTTAATACTCAGGAAGGCCCTTAATAAATGTTCATTGAATGAATGAATAAATGAATGAATAAATAGTTAAGAATCCTTAATTAAATGACATACTTCCTCCTGCCAATATCTTCAGTATTTCTTTCCACCCTAGTGCTATCCTCACTCCAGTGGATGGCAATAACCCCAGGCATAGGTCTTTCAAGGAACAATTTGTATTCATGAGAGATGTCAACTAATTCAATCCTATTTTAGGGACAACAAATGCTCTGAAGGCAGTATGGTCTAAGCATAATTTAGCATGCCAGAAATGGAGAAACCATGGATTCCAATTCTGCCTGAAGAGTGACCTGATATGAAATAAACAATAATTTTAACTTTTCCTGATGACTTGGACTTTCCATTTGTATAATGGAAAAATAGACCTTTTTTCATGATATTTTATATCATGTAAATAGCTATTGAAGTTTTTGTTTTTAATTTTTCAAATCATTGTTTTGAAGTTATATTCATCCAAAGAGTCCATACAATTATCTGGATAATACCATGTGTTCTCATAGTATGATCATTATGGTTAATCAAGGCAATGGTGGTGAGGGTACAAAAGTAACAAGACTGATCAAGGAAGGAACCTGCCTTGTCTGCTATATGATATCTCAGCTGAATCAACAGTTACATGTGAAAAACACACCATTATACTCCACTTGAAGCTTTCAAGCAGAAAAGTCCAGACAGTTATTTTACCAAAAACCCTTTGTGATATTGTACCTTCTGATGCCCATACATAATATCCACATTATACTCAACTCTCTCAATGTACTCTTAAATTCAGATATTCCTGAGAAACTCTAGATCTAGACATGATCTGGCCTTTGGTTTACATTCTGTTTAAAATCATAGCTTGGACACTATTCTATTTTTCCTGAAAGTATTTCATCTCAAACCTGCTAAGTGCCCTAATCACTAGCACATGTTAATCCCTTGGGAGAAATTCCACAGAGAAAATGGTAGCTTAAGAAGAAGATAAAGCACAGCACAAGAGGCTTGTATAAAAATTGTACAGGATGCTGGTTAAAATAATCAATCTCATGACTTTTAGAAAAGTAATTAAGACTGAACTTTAAACAACTAATAAAAACATATGAATGCTTCAGGTAAATATTTTTCATATTCAAGACATTCTTCAAAATTACTGAGCTGCTCAGATTTTTGACAAAATTCTAGAAATCAGAAAACTCCAAAAATTAAGGAACACAGTCACCAAATAGGTTGTAACATGACTAAGAAAGTTTTCCCTGAGACCTATGAATAGACCATTTCAGAAATTACCAGGTTTGCAGAAGCTTTAAGGGATGCTACCCAAGGGCATGCCAATAGCCAATGGACAGATGAGAAAAGATCTGTTTGCCAAGGTGTAAGAGAAAATCACAATGCCAGCAGCAATGACAAAGAGGATAAAAGTGTCAGGCACCTAAAAAAAATTGGTGACTGCCAAGGCAGTGAGGAAAAAATACTGAATGCCTAAGGCACTAGAAACAAATGAACAAACAAACAATTCATCCTTGTCAAGAGGCCAAACCAGACACACTCAGTCACACAGGCTCTGGCCAAATCAACAAGCAAGAGGTAAGAACTCATGGGAGGTTTGATGATCCTGGTCACAGAAAATGGTCAAACAGCATGAAATGTATCTATAAAACACCAGAGAAAGTAGGAAACAGCTAAAAATAGAAATGACACAAACCCCATAGAATATACCCTCTACCTCCAAGGTCTTTGACCTTTCCCTTTATCACTATCATACTGCGGGGCAAAGCCCATGACTTTTTTAGTCAGAACATTAGTATATGAGAGTAGATAAAAGATCCATTGCCCATCAAATCCCAGGGAATAATCTGTCACTTGGAAGCCAAATGGGCATCATAGAGGACATGTTTATATGCTCATGGGATTATGGATATTAATTGAATATGTTGTACATCTGACCTGTCTCTGAGGCATTTCAAGTAATTTCTGATTATTCACTAACTACTCTTCAAACCATTATTTGAAGACAATTTGGAAGAAATGTCCTAGCTGTGGCCCTACCTAAGATCCATTGAATAAACTTAAGATAAAAAATGACTCTAAGGTCACAAGGTAGGGGAGTAGCATAGTTAGGAATGTCATGGAACTGTTAATTTTTATCGTTATAATTGCTCCTAACAGAATTTTACTTTAATTTAATAGAACCAAGAATTGTAGACACATCATAAAATAATTTTCTCAAGGATAAGAATACAATAAGAAAATATTTTATAGTAGAAAATCATGAGAATCACAGTACCTGAATTCAGCTTCAAAATGCTGACCAAATGTCCTTTCCTATTTAGATAGAATTTTCTTTTAATTTGAAAAGATGAGCACTCATATTTTCTTCCCAAACTGTAGTTCAAAAAAATTTTCCTATTCCAGTAATCACTCATGTTTTGCATAGGGCAATTAACATCTTATTTTATCACTGCTAAGCTTCAAAGGAACCTTAAATTTTAGGGAGAAACTATTGTATGAAATAAATACAAAATAAAACATATAGAAGTAAAGCATGACTATCATTTGAAAATATTTGCTTTTAGTTTTCTATTAAAAGGAAGTAGTGATTGGAGGAGACTAACAGGAAGAGTAGCTAGCATGTTTCTCCTTTATATCCTTCTAGTTACTTTTAGCACATGGATTTTCATGTCCTTTCACATTGTACACTACCTTCAGGCACATTTAGCAGAGTAATTCTTCTTCTCCTTACACATCTCATTATCCACTAATACTACAATGCAAGGGCAAGCATTGTCTATCATCTTCAGACCATTGGGGAAAACAGCAATGGCCTCAGCCTTTCCTTGATTTTATGTTACTGTTGTGAATTGTTCAGAAACTCAATAAATGTCCAATGTGCTTTAGTGTGACATCTAACCTTGCAAGAGAAGGCAGACTCATCTGTGTGACATCCCTCTGAAAAGAGTCAGCCCCTTCTCACAGCAACATACTAACAATTCCTTCCCAGAACGGAGACACAACACTATTTTTTACCAGATTCTAGGTCAAACATAGATAATTGGAGGAAAGTAGGCCTCTTCCCTGAAAAAAAAATGCTTATATTCAAATTTTATATCAAACTTTTATAATATAGACTTTAGATCGGTCAGGTTTATGTGTTTCCTGCATTCTTCTGGTAAAGTTTTCTGTCATTGTTCTTAAAAAAGAATCAAAATTGTATAGCTTTAAAAAAAACTCTGATTTTAATTATATTTTCATTTGTTATGCTGTCTTTATCTCATAAGTTAAAGGGAAAGATATATAAAAGCATTATAGTGAATAGACATAAGTTGGTTATTGATTATTGTTTAGGTCATATCACACAGTAAAAAAGACTGCATATTGGATATGTCTGGAAAAGATGTTTTCAAATCTTGCCTTAGACACTTATTATCTGCGTTACCTGAGCATATTATTTTACTCTCTTTTTTTCATGCATCAAAGAAAATACGTTAGCAATACAGTGTAATCTGTTTCAAATGAAGGGAATTCTCACACAGAGAACCTTGACATTTAACTTATTTTGTGCCTAAAAATATTAGTTCAGTTTGAAACAACACAAAGCTTATCATAGATAGAAACTAAGCATTGTATAAATGTGTACTCACTGTGGAAAGTATGAAATTCACACATTAAACTTCAGTGTTACTGAGCTATTAGTAACATGAAATAAAGAATAATGGTGAGTTAACTCTGTGTGCACCTGCATACATATATGTATATACATATGTGCTACAGGTTTGAGGGTGAGAAAGGAAGAAAACATGTAAGATTTAACCAAATTCCAACAAAATCATACTTAATAGTTACTCCACCATCAATAAAGACACATTCATTATGAATTCATTGCCATGGGAATACTTAAAGTGAAAAGCTTTAGTATGACCAATAACTTAGAAGAAAACTAGACTAGAGAAATTCATTAATTCAATACAAGAATTTCCTTTTTAAAAAATCCCAAGAGGAGGATGAAATCAAATGGTAGAGAACTGTCATTAACCCACTTAAACTCTCAACATTGCCTTCCAAACAACTTTAATAACTCTTTAAATTAAATTTTGGAGGGGCAGAGCCAACAGAGTCAAAGTGAGACATATTTCTAGCCTAGGACAACTTCAGAAGTTGGCAGGAAACATCTATGACACCAAATTAGGAGGCAGCCCAGAGTGCCACAAGTTAGCCTGGTGGTGGCTCCCACAGCTTGGGAGCTCTCAGACTAGAAATGGTAAGAGCATGTGACAAGTGAACAGAAAGAGATTCCAAAGGATCATTTGCTGGCACTGGATGAGACTAACCGTGACTAAAAACTCTAATGGCTACATGTAGTTCTGGGTTGCAGGTTCCAGGGCAAAGAAACTTGTCACAAGGAAATAGGGGCCCTGATCCTAGTTCTAGGGCAGAGAGGAACACTAACAGAGAAAAGATAATTGTTAACACTCTCAGCTACAGGGAATCAAGGGCCCTTCTTGAGTAGACCAGGAGAATAGTAAACATACATCTCTCTGGATCACACCACTTTGGAAGGACTGAGAACTTGCAGACCCTCTTCACCCCCTGCCAGCCCCCCCCTCCCAAAATAACTCTGAAAAGAGCAACATAAAAAAGCTTGATATCTAGGACAGTGCTTCTCCATCTCTAAACAAGCAGAGTCCAATTTTAAAATAAAGATCAAAGTCAAGAAATAGGCTGGAAAAATAAGCAAAAGACAAGAAAATTGGCTATAAAAAACTTATGGTGGCAGGAATGACCAAGATAAGACAGAGAAGTAAACAATGTGAAAATAGACACAAACAAAGAATCAAAGAAAAATACTAATTGGATGCAAGCACAACAAGAATTCCTGAAGTAATTAAAGAGTTGAGAGTGGTATATGAAAAAAATTGGAAAAGAAATTAGAATGATGCAAAAAAGTTATGAAAAGAGAACTAATAGCTTGGTAAAAGAGACACAAAGAATACTGTTAAAAATGCTTAAAAACAGAATTGGATTAATGGTGGGAACTAAGGGCATAAAAATTCACTAAAGAAAAGAACTCTAAAATTCAGAATTAGTCAAACAGAAAAAAGATACAAAAAAATTCACTGAAGAAAAAATAATTCAATAAAAATTAGAATTAGGAAAATGGAAATTAATGATTCCATTATATTTCAAGAAATAATTGTTTTGAAAAAAATTTGAAGAATGAAAAAAGTAGAAAATGTGAAATATCTCATGGTAAAAACAAATGAACTGAAAAATAAATCAAGAAGAGATAATTTAAGAATTTTTGTACTACTAAAGTCAATATTAAAAAAAATGCCTAAACATTATATTTCAAAAAATTATAAAGGAAAACTGCTCCAATATTTAGATCCAGAGAGTAAAATAGAAATTGAAAGAATATATCAATCAGCCCCTGAAAGAAGTCTAAAACTGAAAATTCCTAAAAGTATTAAGGTCAAATTTCAGAGCTCCCAGTTAAAGGAAAAAAATATTGCAAATCATAATAAGGCAACAATTTCATTACTGTGAAGTCACAATTAGGATTACACAGGGATTAGCAACTTCTACATGAAAGGATCAGAGGATTTATGAAATTCCAGAAGGCAAAGGTTCTAGAATTACAGCCTAGAATCACCTACTCACTGAAACTGAATAAAATCCCTCAAGAGGAAAAACTGATTTTAATGGAATAGAGAACTTTCAAGCATTCCTGATGAAAAGACCAGAGTTAGACAGAAAATTTGACATTCAAATATAAGACTCAAGAGAAAAATGAAAAGGTAAACAGGAAAGAGAAAATATAAGGAATAAGGTTAAACTGTTTCCATTTGAAAACTAAGAACTTTATTATTAGGGCAGAAAGAAGACAACTACTTGGAAAAAGAAGTGGATATGGCTTTATAATGTTGGGATGATCTCAAAAATTAATGAAGTGAGGGAGAAAGATGCATTAGGATTAAGTGGAAGGGAAAGGTGGGACAGGAAAATTTTTCCTATTTAAAAGAGGCATGGAAGGAAAAGATCATATAATGGAGGGGTGGCTGAGAATGCTCAAACCTTACCCACATTGGAATTGGTTGAAAGAGGAAAGAATATATGTATACAATCAGGCATAAAAATCTATCCAATGTAACAGGAAATTAATAGAGGATAGGATCAAAGATATGGGAGAGGGAAATGATAAATGGGATGATATATGAAGGCAGGTAGTGATCAGAAGCAAAGCAAACTTTTGAGAGGGACAGAATAGAAAAGAGAAAGAAGAAGCTGTGAAAGTGAATGAGATGAACTTACCCATAAAAATGAATGGATCACAGAATGGATTAGAAACAAGAATCCAATAATATATTATTTATAAGAGATAATCTTGAAACAGAAAGATTAAGACTTAAAATAAAGGGCTGTAATATAATATTGTAGGCTTTAGCTGAAGTAAAAACAAAAAAGGCAGGAATTAACCATTGTTGATCTCAGGCAAAGCAAATGTAAAAATGGACCTAATTGAAATTGATAATCAGGAAAACATTTTGCTAAAAAAAAATAAAATAAAATAAGTACTATGAACAATGAAGTAATATCTATATCTATTGTAGGTAACAAGAAAATAATACAGGATGGGCTTAAAGACATGGGAGAGGGGATTGATAAATGGGAGGGTATATGAAGGGAAACAGTGATCAGAAGCAAAACAAATTTTTTAAGAGTGACAGGATAAAAACAGAATGCAGAAGCTATAAAAGTGCAAGTTTCTCTGATAAAGTTCTCATTTCCCAAACATGTAGGGAAATGAGTCAAATTTATAAAAAATAAGCTATTCCTCAGAGAATATAAACAGTTTTTAGAAAGAGAAATCAAAGCTATTCACAGTCATTTAAAAATGCTTTAAATTAATATTTATTGGAGAAATACAAATTAGAAATGACAGATGTTAGAATGAAGAAAAAATAGGTATACTCATAATTGCTTATAAAGTAGTGAACTGGTGCAACTATTCTGGAGAACAATTTGAAACTAGGTCCAAAGGCCAACAAAATTGTTCTTTCCTGCTTTGAGCAGCAATGTTACTAAGAAGTTTGTACCAAAGAGAACAAAAGAAAAGAAGACAAACACAACCATACACACACACACACACACACACACACACACACACACACACACATAATATACATATGCTCATTATACATGTATATACATCTATATGAGATGGATAGATAGGTAGATAGACAGACAGACAGACAAATAGGACATAGGTAGCACAGTGACTAGAGTGCTTGGTCTGGAATCAGGAAAATCTTCATTCAAATCCAGTCTCAGTTATTTACTAGCTATGTGACCCTGGACAAGTCATTTAACCTGTTTGCTTCAATTTTCTCAACTTTTAAAGGAGTTGGTGAAGGAAATAGCAAGCCACTCTACTTTCAAAAAGGAGTCACAAAGACTCATATACGACTGAAAAATTGTATAGGATATAGATATAGATAGATTGATTGATTGATTGTATGTATGTATGTATATATGTGTGTATATGTACATAAATATCAGTTCTTTTGAGGAGGCAAAGCATTGGCAATTGAAGGGATGTCCATCAATGGAGGAATAGCTGAACAAGGTATGGCTTGGTAGAAAATTAAGAAATGATGAGCTTTAGAAAAAAAATTGTAAGACTTTTAAGAACTAAAGCAAAGAAGTCAAAAGAAGGTAGAGATCATTTGCACATGACAGCAATGCTGTAATGATGATGATCAACTGTGAAAGACTTGGCTAAATTGATTAATTGATTAATACAATGATCAAACAATGTCAAAGAATTAATGATGGAAAAAATACTTCCTCCATTCAGAAAGACAACTGAAGAACTTTGAGTGAAAATTATAATATAATTCTCACTTTATTTTTTTGCTTTTTAGTTTTGTATTATTTTACATGTATAATTCAAATTGTATAATTTTATGTACCTTCTCAGTGGGTCTGGAAGGATTGGAAAAGAGAGAGAGAGAGAGAATGTGATCTGAAAAATTTCAAAAGTTTTCAAGGAATGTCAAAATAAGTAATAATTTTTCAAAGAAAGGAAAAAATCAGTGAATGAGGCATACACTGTTATATATCCATATTTTCAGCAATATTAGTATTCTATCTGTTAATACATATCTATATCTTTCTGTAGAATATAGTTATGGACATGTCTTCCATGCATCATTCATAAAAGGTCTTCCCAATGCATGTGCTGTCCTTCATAGAGTCACCAAATTTCAGAGGTAAAGGGGACCTTTCCAAGGTCCCCTTGAACAATAATTAATTTGAACAACACACTTCAACAAGTGATTTACTCACATCTCTGGTAAAAAAAAAAGTCCATTATGTGTGTGTGTGTGTGTGTGTGTGTGTGTGTGTGTATGTCTAATTTAAGTAAAGTTTTTTATTCTCCCTATGCCCACTTAAATTTGATATCTCCTAATTGATGAAAAGGTTTTTTCATTTTTATTTCTAAACCATACTTAAATTTACCTTATTTCAATTTCCACCATTGTTCCTAGTATTCTCTTAGCTGAGGCTTAGAACAAATCCACAAAGCCCTTTAAGGCAATTATCATTAGCTTACCCTTACTTCCTTCACCTAGTTATTTTTTCTTCTTGAGCTAAAAATCCTTAGTTTCTTCAGTCAACTCTTTTATAACTTCTTCTTGAAGTATATCATCATCCTGGTTGTTCTCTAGTTAATTAACATTCTTCTAAAAAATGTGATGCTCAGAACTAACAACAACCTCCAGACCAAGGCAGAGAAGAGCAAATTTGTTTCCTCCTTTGTATGTGACTTTAAATCTAGGTTAAGATTATATTAGGTTTTTTGGCTGCCATAAAATGCTATAGGCTAATGTTGAATTTTCAATCTATTAAAACCTGCAGGGTTAATATTCTGAATTCAAACATTAGACATAACATTCAACCATATTAAAGGTAGTCTTATCCTTTATAGCACTCTACAAAGAATTTCTGAAACATTTTCATGGGGTCATCTAACTTGTTCACTTACTTTCCCAGTTTTGGGTCATATGCAAATTTGATAAGCATTCCATGTAAGTTTTTAATTTATTCCTTTAGCAAGAATGCTTGAAGTAAAAATAAACCATGTGATAAACCTTTCTCTTTACTTTCATCCCCACTAAAGTTAAACAGAACTTAAAAATGAGTTACCACTTCAAGTGGTGGAATCAGGAAGGTTTCATGAAGAAAGTAGTCTTTTGAACTGAATCTTGAAGGAAAAGGAATTCAGTGGTTGGAGATGTAGAACAACCATTCCCTTCATGAGAAAAAGCATAAAAATTTTTAATTGAAGTAAGAGAAAGTAGAACAAGACTGGGGAACACTATAATGTCATAGAATATGTGACACAAAGATTTAGACATAAGTTGAAGATGGATTTGGAGACTTTTAAAAAAAAGTCAAAGGGGCGACTAGGTGGCGTAGTGGATAAAGCACCGGCCTTGGAGACAGGAGTACCTGCGTTCAAATCCGGTCTCAGACACTTAACAATGACCTAGCTGTGTGGTCCTTGGGCAAACCACTTAACCCTGTTTGCCTTGCAAAAAAAAAACAAACCTAAAATAAATAAATGAATGAATGAATGAATAAATGAAAGGCAAAGCAAGGAAAGAAACATTTATTAAGCAATTATAGAATTACAGCACAAAAGAGTCTCTGCTCTCAAGGAGTTTTGATCTAGTTGAGGAAAAAAGTAAATAGAAAACAGTGAGGAAATAAGTTTTAACATCTTCAAAGTATTTATTTTGTTCCAATATGTGTTAAAAATAATAATTTGGATCTCTAAAACATATAAATACTTTTGGTCTTTATAAAAGCAAGTTATGAGAAGTACTTTCAAAGTACATTTGTGAAAGTCTTTGCTTTGCACATAGATTATCTAAACTAATGGAACAGTAGTAGATAGCAGTAAGGTATAATACCATAATTTAAACAGGACTTCCAGCCAAGATGACCAGACACTGTCTTAAGCCTTCCTGGCTTTCCTTCAGAACTCTCATGAACCAAGCCTCTAAACAGAATTTGAATCCATAGAACCCAGAGAATAACATTGGAGAATATAACACAGCTAGGCTGGGGGCAGGGGGGGGGGAGGAGAGAGTAGAGATGCAGTACAAGAGCAGCAAGGTGAAGTCAGAGGACTGAGCTGAGAACAGCTGCGGAAACTTTGACTGTGTGTGTGGCACGTGAAAGAGCTGTAGCTTGGCTGGTCTGGAAAACCAAGTTCACAAGCCCCCCCCCCCCATGTTTTCAGTGAAGTCCCTTCCTCCCCATTTCTATGGGATATACTGACTCACCCAGAACAAACACAGTAACAGCTCCCTGACCCACCCAGGGCCACAGATCTCCCCCAGGGCTGATTCAGGATTAAGCAAATTAACTATGTAGCCTGGGGCATAGCCCACATTGTTCCAGGATAACCCAGATCCTGCTGTACCCCCCAGGCCCCCAGACCTAGGGAGTAGGCCACTAATCAAGGTCACAACACTCCAGAGAAAAAAGCTGGCATCCCTTACTGGCCGAAACTACTAGGGGTTTCTAAACCCAGTGAGCAAAGCCCCAGGGATCTCAATACCAAATGTTTATGAACCAGGCCATCCCCCCAACACAAGAACCTAGGAAAAGAACCCAAACTGAAGAAAGATCATTGGAAAGTGGGGGTCAATTGAATGCTTCCTTGAAGACAAGGCTCCTAAATCAGAGAGAACTAGAGGTTCAGAGGAGAATGGGAATTGGGCTCAAATCCAGAAAGACTTCTTAGAAGAGATCAGGAAGGAGTTTAAAAATCAAACAGAAGAATTGGGAAAAGAAATGCAAGAGAAAATTAATATCTTCCTACAAGAAAACAAATCATTCAAAAATGCAATTGGACAAGTGCAAAAACGAAAATAATTCTCTCAAAAACATAATTGGGCAAATGGAAAACTACTTCAAAAATAGAACTGGTCAACTGAAAAAGGAATTGCAAAAGGTAAATGAAAAAACTCTATTCTAATAAAGAGATTGGAATCTGTGGAAACTAATGATTTCATGAGACACCAAGAATCTATTAAACAATATCAAAACACAAAAAAATTGAAAAAATATAAAGTACCTCATCAGTAAATCAACTGACCTGGAGAATAGATCCAGAGAGACAATTTAAGAACCATACAGCTTCCTGAAAACTTTAAGGAGGAAAAAAATACTGGACTCCATACTTCAGGATAGAGTGAAGAACTGTCCTGCTATCATGGAACCAGAGGGCAAAATAGTTATTAGAAGAATACATCGATCACCTCCTGAAAGGGATCCCAAAATGAAAACACCAAGGAATATTGAGACCAAATTCCTGAATTAACAGAAAAAGGAAAAAAATCCTGCAAGCAGCCAGAAAGGAAACAATTCCAATACCATGTAGCCACAGAAAGGACCTGGCTGCATCAACATTAAGGGACTGAAGGGCCTTGAATATAACATTTTGGAGAGCAAGGAAGCAGTGACATACAAACAGAATAAAGGTAAAATGTTGGAGTAGAATATATTATGCTTCAGCTGAGGTGAAAAAGGCAGGGGTAGCAATCCTTATCTCAGACAAAGCAGCTGCAAAAATAGAACTCATTAAAAGGGATAAGGAAACTATATTCTCCTAAAAGGTACTATAGACAATGAAGCAATTTCAATAATAAATATGTGTTCACAAAGTGATGTAGCAACCAAATTCTTAGAGAAAAAGCTAAATGAGTTACAGGAAGACATAGACAGCAAAATGCTACTGGTAGGAGACCTCAACCTCCCTCTCTCAGAATTAGATAAATCTAACAAAATAAACAAGAAATAAGTTAAGGAGGTAAATAGAATGTTAGAAAACCTAGACATGCTAGACCTTTGTAGAAAATTGAATGAGGATAGAAAGGAATATACCTTTTTTCTGCAGTACATGGAACCTACACAAAAATTAACCATGTACTAGTGCATAAAAAACTCATAATCAAATGCAGAAAGGCAGAAATAGTGAATACTTCCTTTTCAGTCCATAATGTACAAAAAAATCACATGTAATAATGGGCCATAGAGGGATAGATGCAAACTAATTGGAAACTAAAAAACTCATTTTAAAGAATAATTGTATCAAACAACAAATTATAGATAGAATTAATTACTTTAGAGGCAGCTAGGTGGCACAGTGGATAAAGCACCAGCCCTGGAGTCAGGAGTACCTGGGTTCAAATCTGGTCTCAGACACTTAATAATTACCCAGCTGTGTGGGCTTGAGCAAGCCACTTAACCCCATTTGCCTTTCAAAAACCTAAAAAAAAAGAATTAATTACTTTATCCTAGATGACAATAATGAGACAACATACCAAAACTCATGGGATACAGACAAAAAGTTGTTAGGAAATAAATTATATCTCTAAATACTTACATGAATATAATAAAGGAAGAGGAAATCAATGAACTAAGCATTCAACTAAAAAAATTAGGGAAGGAACAAATCTAAAAAGAAATTAAATACCAAATTAGAAATTCTAAAAATTAAAGGAGAAATTAATTGAATTGAAAGCAATTAAATGAACTAATAAATAAAACTGAGTTGGTTTTATGAAAAACAATAAAACTGATAAATTAAAGAAAGAAGAAAACCAAATTATTAGTATCAAAAATGAAAAAGGTGAACTTACCACCAATGAGGAAGAAATTAAAATAATAATTCAGAAATATTTTGCCCAAATGTATGCCAATAAATTTGATAATCTAAGATAAATAGATGAATGTAAGTTGCCCAATTAAAAGAAGAAATTAAATACCTAAATAGCTCTATCTCAGAAAAAAAAATTTGACAAGCCATCAGTGAAGTCACTAAGAAAAAATCTTGAAGACCAGATGGATTCACAAGTGAATTTTGTTAAATATTTAAGGAAGAATTGGTTTCAATTCTATATAAACTATTTGGAAAAATTAGTGGTCAAAACTCTGCCTAATTCCTTCTATAACACCAATATGGTACTAATACCTAAACCAGAAAGAGTCAAAACAGAGAATGAAAATTATATACCAATTTCTCTAATGAATATGGATGCAAAAATCTTAAACAAAATCTTAGCAATGTGATTACAGCAAGTTATCAATGGGATAATAGACTATGACCAAGCAAGATTTATCCCATAAAATGCAGGGCTGGTTCAATATTAAGAAAACTATCAACATAATTGATTCTATTAATAACAAACCTAACAGAAATCATATGATTATCTCAATAGATCCCGAAAAAGTCTTTGACAAAATACAGCACCCATTCCTACTAAAAAGACTAGAGAGCAGAAATAAATGGATTGTTCTTTAGAATAGTAAGCCCTATCTATCTGAAACCATCAACAAACATTACAGGCAATGGAGATAAGCTAGGAGCATTCCCAATAATATCAGGTGTGAAACAAGGAATCCCATTATCTCTACTACTATTCCCATTAGAAATTGTATTAAAATTGTATTGTATTAGAAATGTTAGCTTTAGCAATAAGAGAAGAAAAAGCATTTAAAGGAATTAGAATTGGGAAAGAAGAAACAAAACTTTCACTCTTTACAAATGACATGATGATATACCTAGAGAACCCTAAAAAAAATCATCAAAAATACTACTGGAAACAATTAGCAACTTTAGCAAAGTCACAGTATATAAGGTAAACCCACATAAATCCTCAGCATTTCTATATAATACTAGCAAGTTACAGCACCAAGAATTAGAAAGAGAAATCCCATCTAAAATAACTTCAGATAACATAAAATACTTGGGAGTCTATCTGACAAGGCAGACTCAGAAAGTGTATGAAAACAACTTTGTAAAACACTTTTTCACACTAATAAAATCAGAACTAAATAACTGGGCAAATATCAACTGTTCATGGATAGGCTGAGCTGATATAATAAAAATGACAATTCTACCTAAATTTAATTACTTATTTACTGCCATACCAATCAAACTTCTAAAAAATTACTTTAGTGAGGTAGAAAAAATTGTAACTAAATTAATATGGAGAAACAAAAAGTCAAGAATATCAAGGGATTTAATGGAAAAAAATGCAAAAGAAGGTTAGCTTTAACAGATCTAAAATTTTATTATAAGACATCAGTCATCAAAACTGTCTGAAAGAGTGGTAGATCAGTGAAATAGATTGGTTGCAAAAGATGCAGCAGGAAATGATTATAGTAATCTGGCATTTGCTAAACCCAAAGAGCTCAGTTTCTGGGATAAGAACCTACTCTTTGATAAAAACTGCTGGGAAAACTAGAAGCTAGTATGGCAGAAACTTGGATTAGACCAAAATCTCACACCCTATACCAAGATAAAATCAAAATGGGTAAAGGACATTTAAACATAAAGGACAAAAGTATAAGCCATCTAGGAGAACAAGGAATCTGTCAGAGCTATGGAAAGTTTATGACTAAGGAAAAAATAGAAAACATCATAAAAACAAGCTGAATAATATTGATTACATTAAATTAAAAGGCTTTTGCAGAAGCAAAAACACTATAACAAAGATAAAAAAATGTAGCAAATTGGGAAACAATTTTTGCAATTAGTGTTTCTGACAAAGTACTCATTTCTAAAATATAGAGTCAAATTTATAAAAAAATTTATAAAAAAATTTTAGTATCAAATTTATAAGAAAAAAAACCAAACCATTCTCCAATTGACAAATGGTCAAAGTATATGCAAAGGCAATTTGCAGATGAGGAAATCAAAGCTATATATAATCATATTGATTAGAGAAATGCAAATTAAAGCTTCTCTGAGGTAATACCTCACACATCTCAGATTGGTCAATATGACCAGAAAGGATAATAATCAATGTTGGAGGAAATGTGGGAAATCTGGGACACTGATGCATTATTGGTGGAGCTGTGAACTGATCCAACCTTTCTGCAGAGCAGTTTAGAATTATACTTAAAGGGCAATAAAAATGTGCATACCCTTTGATCCAACATGTACTACTGTACACTCTTCTGTACCCTGAAAAGATCATGAAAAAGGGTAAAATAATCACTTGTACAAAAATATTCCAAACAGCTCTGTTAGTGGCAGCAAAGAATTGGAGATCTAGGGAATTTCCATAAATTGGGGAATGGCTGAACAAATTGTGGTATATGTATGTGATGGACACTATTGTTCTATTAGAAATCAAAAGGGACAGGATTTCAGAGAAGCCTGGAAAGACTTGCATGAATTGATACTGAATGATATGAGTAGAACCAGATGAACCCTAAAAGCAACATGGAGCTGATGATTGCTCACTCCAACAATGCAATAATCAGGGACAATTTTAGGGTATCTGTGATGGAGAATATCATCAGTATCCAGAGAAGGAACTGTGGGGTTTAATTATCTTCAATTTTTAAAAAAGTTGTCTTTTGTACTACATAGTTTTTCTATCTCTAATATTTTATTTCTTCCTCAAGGATATTTTTTTCCCTGTCAACACATTTAATTTTGATCAGTGCATATAATGGAAACAATGTAAAGATTATCAGATTGCCTTCTCTGGGGGGGAGGGGGGAAGGAAGAGAGAAAATTATAAATTTCAA
The DNA here is from genome assembly GCF_037893015.1 of Macrotis lagotis. Taxonomy (NCBI): domain Eukaryota; kingdom Metazoa; phylum Chordata; class Mammalia; order Peramelemorphia; family Peramelidae; genus Macrotis; species Macrotis lagotis. The sequence goes on from NC_133666.1 coordinate 398,511,573, forward strand.
AACCTTACCAAGAAAAGATTGGTAGAAATTATTATTATATATAATTGAAAAACAAATAAAATATTTATATTAATAAAAAAACAAGTAGGCCTTCAATATGGTATAGCACTGAAGTTCAGAAATCAGGACCACAGGTAAGAGGAAAACAAAGTCTCACCTCTCTGGGTTCATTCACAAAATGGAGTTTTTCCTCAGAAGAAATTCACCAATGGGAGAAGACTCTCTAGAAGAACAATAATTCACAGTCAGAACATCAAATGACAGGCTGAGTATTCAAAGGTAAATAGGATACAGGCACTGGAAAAAGTTCTAGCAACTGAAACGAGGTTTTAAATGATCAATTGGAAGGTAGAAAGACTGATTCCACAGATATTAGGTAGGAAATCATTAATTTATTGCAGGCAAGAGATGATAAATTTCTGAACTGGGATGGAAACTGGGGACGGGAAGGCAGAAGATACCAGGGCTATTGAAAAGATAAAATCAATATGACAACGAATTTGGGGATATGTGAACAAGACAAGAGAGCAGGAAGAATGAAAGGTATTCTTGAAGTTTCAGTTGCTTGGAAAGATGTAGTACTATTTGTAGTGGCAGGGAAACTCCAGCCCTCAGGCCATGTTGGTCTGGCATTGCTGTGGTTCAATAAATCTAGGAGCTTTTTAAGCCTAAGTTAAATGTTTGTCCAAATATAGCAGGCTAATTTTTAAGATGATAATTTTTCTTGGCCTAGAAATGATGTTGTAAATGTCCAAATGTCCTTGGCAGGCATAAAGATTCCCCACCCCTGATTTACAGAAATAGGAAAGTGGGAAGGTTTGAGCTGCTAGCAGAACACATAGGTAAATAAAACTGTCCAGTAGGTCAGCTAGAAACATAAGAGTATTTCTAGGAAAAACTACTGAGAGAAATAGTGCCCAGGAAATGATATGTAGAATCCATAAAGATAGCTGGAGGTAATAGCTGTAAGTTTGGAAATATACAAGCCTACAAAGAGAAAGGATAGAGAAGATATGAGGTCCCAAAACGGAAGGAATAACTGATAGTGGAAGGTCTTGGAAAAATGACAGAAAAAAATAGAATTGGAGCTAAAATGTACATTATAGGACAATATAGTCCAATGAATTCACTTTAAAGCTAAAGAACCAGAGGCATAAAAGAGGTTATATGATCTACTAGTCAATTTGTCTTAGTCAATATTTGAATCTAGTATTCTGGCTGCAAATACAGCTTTCTTAACAGTATACTATATTGTCAATTGGTTTCAAAAGTTGATCAATAGGTATCTTTTCATTCTGTGATGAAGGCATGTTTGGTGGTGTCTTATGGGTGGATGTACAGTTATCTTTTCCAGACTATTTGGAATATATCACTCTTTATTGTGGATGCCTACTTGAATATTTTGCCTTGTCTCTCATTACATCAGAGAGCAGGCTTAACTTAGGGGTTTTTTTCCCTCTAGTATCACATTACCTGCCATCAGAGATGGCTATAATATTTAATTCCTTTTTCTCTTTTTCCTGGCATTTCCCATGGTTTTCCATTATTACAATTTCCATTTTTAATATTCATATGATGATTTAATGAATCTGCCTGTTTGAGTTTTTTAATCCCCCCTACAACATCAAAAATATCTCACAAATACTAAAAATATACCTTTGAGAGACAGAAATCTAGGAAAGTGAACGTCGTTGAAATGGGAATGAAAGCTTCCTAAAGTAATCATTTCTTTTCAGTTTATGCAAAATAGCCATTATAACTGTGTCCCTTACTCTACTATCTGGGATAGTTATTTAAACTTCAGTTCACTTACAATGTATCTCTTACCTCCAAACTCCTATTTACAGATTTCATTTGTCTAATCATGGGTGTTTCCTAAGATTTAAAAAATAAATAAATAACAAGTCTTTGGGGGACTTGAAATATATATCATGTCACCTTAAAAGCATTTTAGATGTAGTTTTTTGAAAATCTGAGGCAAGACCTTTTATCATTTCTATTTTGTGTCTAATACATTGTGTCTGATACAAAATCTCAAGATATGTTTTTTTCCAAGTTCTATGGAATCAAATTTAAGAGATACAAAGGCACAATGTCAGTGGGTTTCTTCAGCAGCCTGCATATTTTGATTGTCCACTGAAGAATGCCCATGCTACTGAACAATCAACTTCAGGTCTTCCAGCTGTGTATTCAAATAAAGAGAAATGACAGACAAGCCAAGGAGCATGCTCTGAAGACAATGCACAATGAAATCAACTGATCCAAGTGCTGCTTGTTACTTAAAAATGGTATTTTTCCTTACTGCTCTTTGTTATAATAATATAAATTTATATAATTTATAGACAACAAAAACCTTATTCAGTAATGCACTTTGGAAGTACTTCTCATAACTTGCTTTATAATGACCAGAAATATTTAATAGCTTTAGAGATCCAAATTCTTATTTTTAACATTTATTGACTTAAAACAAATGCTTATGTAGATAAAATATACATGCATCTTTCTCATTTGGGCATATTTTCTCTTAGGTCTATTTCACTGAAGAATGTATGTTCAGGCATTTTTAATGGAGTTTTTTTTTGATTTTCAATTTTCATCACTCATTTTTGAATGTCTTTAAATATGTTTTTCAAATCCCTTTGTATTGTGCAACTACTCTCTGTGGCAATCTCCTGTCTGCAAAGGTCATTTACTATCAGGTTTACTGTATACGCCTAATTTTATATTGCGTAATAAATCTTGAACAACCCCTATGTGTGACAAGTCTGAAGGTTCAATCAGAGGTTGAATGTATCAATGTTTAATGCATCTCTCAATAAAAAATTAGCACGTGTCTTCAAAGAAAATAAATGTTCTTGTTTTATGTGGTCTATTTTATAAGACTATTAAAATGATTTTTATTATAGTTTTAGTATTCAGATAGGTATCATAACAAAGTTAACCATTATATTTAACAAAGTAAAATAAACCATCAGCCATGATCATATTTCCTTTGAAAGTCAATTTCTTAAAATACAAACAATATACACAATATACACACAAACATACAAATAATCAACTAAAGGTTACACTTTTAACAGTCACTGGATTGTTAAAATATTCATGGAATTTTCAAAAGGAAAATGTTATATTTGAAAGAATTGCAATTAATTTTTTTTAGAAATGCATATTTTATATTTGTTTTTTAGGAGAGCACTTCTTCCAAATACTTTACTCACATGGGCAATTGTGATACTGGTGAAAATTGTGAAATTATTTAACAAATTGCCCATTCCTTCATAATTTGCCCAAGGTTTCAGTTCATACCTTATAACCTTCATTTCTACTTTCTCTGATTGAATTGTGTCTTTCCATTTTGAAAGTTTAAGACAAAAACATGGAATTAGAGGATTTCACTGTACTTGTCCAGACATGTTTACCAAAAGTGGTTCATCATAGAGGATGAAAATATTTTCAAAATCAAAATCAATAAAAGTATCATTAAATGTCTTAATGGACATTAAAACCAAATATTCATTCAAATTAATTTTTTTAAAACCTCTTTTTAAGGTATTTCAAAGCAAGTATTGTCAGAGAGATGCTGAAAATGTGATAAATGGATACATTTGAAATCAAGATAAAAGGAGAGCATATTAAAATAGACATAATTTTTAAATTGTGTATGATCATTTAAAGGGAAAATGTAAGCCAGTTTCCTGATAAAATCAGATGGCTCTTATATTCAGCCATTTAAGCCAATGAAATTCCTAATGGTTTTACTTGTGCTGTGGTGAATTTACTATAAATCCCACTAGTGTGACAGATTCAATCAGTCCATTTGTTGGAATGACAGGTCATATTTGCAGCAGAATGATCCAGCACCAAATATTTCAAAAATCACTAAAGATATTAAAAGTGACAAAGAATGCAAAGAGCAAGAAAATAGCGGCCAGCCTGTGGATTACAATTCTAGCAATAAAAGAAGTCATAGAGATAACCACAAAATTACCTTTAAGTTGCTGCTGAGAAACAAACTGCTGTCAAAATTATAAATTAAGAAGAGTTTGTACTTTAATGAGATTCTACTAACTTTGACAACAGTCACTTCAGGGAAACTCTTCTCTCACAGTCTGCATCATAATTTCTGTTAGGAGGCAGGATAGTGTATAGCAAAGAGCCTTCACTAATAGGACTAAGAGGAACTAGGAAAAAAATTGTATCAGACATTAATCACAGCTTCACTATGACCTTTGAAAAGTCACTTAAACACTTGAAGTCTCAATTTCTTCCTCTGTAAAATAGGGATAAAAATGTATGTTTTGCCTAGCTCACAGGGACTTTGGTTGTAGGAATCAAATGAGATAAAGAGATTATAAACATTTGGAAAACTCCAAAACACTGAATATATAAACTTCTTTGGAATATAAAAGTTCTTTACAATCTAGCTTCAACCTATCTTTCTAAGCTTATAAAAATTATTCTTTCATGCATATTTAAATACAACAAAACTGGCTTATTTGTGGTTTCTTAGCCAGGATATTCAATTATGCAGGCTAATAAATTGAGCCCCAGTTCCATATTACCATTTACCAAGTGAACATTTCCACCTGATCCTACAGAAACTTAAAGAAGCCAACATATCCTTAACATCTTTCACCAAAACTTCACATCTTTGTTGAACTTCTTTATTGCTATTGAGAGCACTACCTTCCCAGTCACTCAGTTTTACAATCTAGTGTCATTAAATCAGTTGCCAGATCTTTTGGCTTCTATCTCATATAATCTCATCTCCACTCATTCAGCAGACACCACAATTCAAGTTCTCATCACTTCTTGCCAGAACATGGTAGACCACATATCTTCTAGCTTCAAGTATTTACCCATTACAATTTGCCCTCCCTCCAAGTAGCTGCCAAAGTGACTTTCTTGAAGTTTATAAATGACCATGTTATCCCTATGCAACTAACTACAGTTACAATAGTATATCCATTACTACTAGGTTCAAATGTAAACTCCTCTGTCTTAAATACTATTATTTTTGTTCCAGTATCATCTTAACTATCCTTAGCTATTACACTATTATTAACATTACCATGTAATTTATAATACTAATAAGATATGAAGCATCATTTCATTGTATTTATTCCATATACTTGCCTAGGAGCTTCCAATTAAGGTTCTAGAAGTATTTCTGTTCTCTTCAAATATGCATAAGGAGAACAACTGCTTCACACAAGTTCTCCTTCACTTATTAAATAATCTTGAAAGTCAGATTTGAAACATATATTTAGGGGATCAAGAGGTCACTCTGCCAATAGTCTATTTATTGGTCTGATCAGTCATAGTTGAACATACTGTGCCTTGACACTGACATAGAAATGTCATTTTTTTTCTCTTTGAGCCTGAAGGCCTACCATCAGAAACAATTGCCTCTGACCATTCCACATTTTCTATTATTTATCTAGTTCTTTTTATGCTTTACTCTGATCTGGTAATTCAGATTTTCCCCCTAGACCTTTTGGGATTTTGACCCATTACAATCTTGATATCCCTAGTTTACAAAAATCGATTAGTTTATGAACTGCTACCATACAATGTCACATATCAGTTCCTGGCAATTAATTTGTACCCTGTCCCCTGTGGATTTCCATGAAGTTCAAGGGCTCATAGATTTATAGATAAAAGGGGATGTTAGAGGTCACTGAGCTCACCTGCTCATTTTACAGATGATGAAACTGAGACTGAAAAAAATTAAGAAACTTGCCTAAGATCATACAAGCAGCACATATCAGAGCTTGGATTTAAGCCAAGATTTTTCCTCTGTACAGTCTACAATAGCTAAGATGATTCAACCCATCCGCAAGACTCACTAAAAGAAAGTTTCTTTCAGATATCTGGATCCAAAATTTCTGTCAATTATTAGAATATTTTCATGGGCTCTTCCCAAATTAAATTTTGTATTATTTCAGTCATTAATTCATAGTCTCAGTAACAGAATTATTAAAATTTAATTTGCTCAAGATTTTCATTTGGAAGTTTAATTGCCTCAATGCTATAATATTAGGAACTTCCTGCATGCTTATCTAGAATCCGAACAACTCTTTAATAAATGGTTAGTTTTCCTTACTCATGATCTGTAGTTAAGTAAGAATTCTAATAGATTTGTCTTTTTTCTCAAAACATTTCTTTTGATTGCTATGATCCCAACAACATAAATTTATTCACACATTATCAATAACTCTTTACCATTAATTATTCAAATGACCAGATCTGAGATCCATTGGCTTTGATCTGGCACTTTACTATTAAAACAATATATGTCACATTCTTTGTAAATCTTAAAGTAGCAAACATGCAAGTTTTAGCTACCATCATTAGCAACTAACTAGTGACATTATTGTTATTACAATGGAATCCACTAGAAGCCCAAAACTTGTCAAATATATATTTATTTACATGTGCTTGGGACAGATAATTGCTACTTCTAAATTGTTGATGATGTCATAGAAGTTAGCTACTACAATATCTCTTGCCAATTTGTTTTCTCTAAAAGTCAATACCCACACAATTAAAACAAAATTAGCTTTAAGAATTTCTCCTTTCGATGATCCTCCAGGCTTATCTCCTTTTATAGTTTTCCTAGAATGTTGATAGTTCTGAATTTAATAAATCCTCAATGAATTCTATATTGCTAGCCACCACTTACTGATTCTCACTGACACATAGAGCCAAGAGAAGAAATTTTCATATTCCTTATTACCCATTATCTTTTCCACATTTTCTCTTGGCAATCATTTGTAGATATCATCGATACCCTTTACTGATCTTATTTATCATGTCTATTCAGCTCCAGAACATTCATTTTATTCACCTTCAGCATCTGGAAAAATATTTTCTCATTAACATTATTTATTGATTTCCTTGATATGCTTGAGCATTTGTTCTTCTAGATTAATTTTGTTATTATTTTTCTACCCCTATAAAATAATTTTGATATTTGATTAGTATGGCACTAAATAAATAGATGAATTTAGGTAGAATTGTCAATTTCAAATATATTTTCAACATGTAATCTCAAGAAAATCTCAAGAAGAGTAATGAAAGCTCCTTGTTTTTGGAACTGACACATTACATGTACCAGTCACTTTCAGGAAGGAAGCTGCCATGAGAAGGATGTCAGTATTACAAGATCATAACTTTGAGGAATGGGAAAAGGAAAAATGACACCTATAAATGCCATCAAGTTAAAAGAAAAGAGCCCTTTTCCAAAACTTTCTATGCCAATAAGTATCTAAGTTGCTTTCTTTGTAATTGTCAGTTGGCAATGCGTTGTATACTACTTATACCCATCATATACCTCTCCATTGCCATTATTTTAATCTTTAAATTTAATTATCTGAAGACTATGGTTTTCTGTGACTCACATAGTTTTACAATATAAAGGGTCATCAAAAAGATATATGATTTAAAAAAACAAAAGACTGATCAATCATATCCAAGAATGAGAGATAAACAATGGGAAGTTCACATTTCACTGATATTCAAATGATATGAGGAAATCTAAAAAAATCATCCCACCATATTGAGCATAGCTCTGTCTCTCTCCACTTCTAACAGAGAGGGAACATTTATAGGATACCATGGGCAGGAGATTCACACAGACAGGTTTAGCATAAAGTATCCAAATTGTGAGATTATAAATCTGATAAAGTATCTAAAGAGCACCTAATCTCTTTTTGAAAAGAGATACTATTTGAGGAAGCTAAGTAAAACAGTATCAAAAATAAAGGAAGTCAGATCTAGTCCTTGGAAAAACATAGAAATCTCAAAAATTGCTATATAAACATGAGTTATTGTTATGTTGCTTTTTATCATTCCTTATAACCATTATACAGTACATTAAGCTATATAATAAGCTTTTCTCACAACAATCCTCTGAGATAGTTATCGTGAAATAAACCCATTTCATAAGTGAAGAAGTTGAGATGACTTTCTCATGATCATACAGCTGGCTGTATGATGGGATTGATGCTCAGAGATGGGATTGAACACAAGTTCTCAGCTCACGTCTAATGAAATATTAGCCCTGAATTTGTAGGGATATAGTTCTGAATCCAAGCATTATTTACTTATTAGTTCTTGGACCTTGGAAAGTAATTTCCCAATTTCCTTTTCTATGTAATTCCAGTTCTGGCTATTCCACCTTTAGTTGCCTTCATAGTCTGGGTGCATAGGGCGATGGTTTTAACTACCCAAGATTTAGTTAACTTACTCTTTAACCTATAAGTCATGACCCCCTATTAGTGTGAGAAGTTCAAAAACATGAGTCTTGTTTTTTTCCTTGGATCAAGAAAAAAGGCATTTATTGAAATTTCATCATGAGAACAGTAGTTGCAAAACATCCTACCATAAATCTGAAATTTCCTTTGTCAATGAATACATACAATTTGAGTAGGAAGAGTCAACATACACAAAAATATATCACTAGAGAATTATCCACTTAGGAAACACATTTGCTCAAGGTGTCTCACAAATCTGATGTTGCAGATTCTTGAAGTCCTTTCTCTTCTAACAGTGGTAATGTTGTTCCCTCTTTGCACCATTTCTGCTGGGCATATTCCTATACTCTGATCATTCTTTCTACTCCTTTTACTCCTACAGGGTACAAATGCTTTATTGGTTAAGTAGTTCCACTACAAGATACCTTAGCCTGTAACAGAGGGGCAAGGAGAGAAAAAACCCTCTCTTCAAAAGGCAAGCTGTATTTCCCTCTTTAGAGCCAAGTTCTTCTTCTGTCACTGCCTCTCTTCTTACCTGCCAGAGGTAACAGCTTTCAAGTGATGGCCTAGAGAGAGTATACTACTTTTTGAAGGTCACTTTTAATTCTAGCAAATTTGAGTCAAGAATTTCTTGATGTGTCTTAAAAGGGGAAACTAAATGCAAACATTTCTTTTAACTTTAATGTTACAGCACCTCATTTTTTTTGATATCTGCTATAATTTCATCAGTGGAAGTAGGTGAGAATAATTTGATTGGAGCTAACCTAACACATCCTTTTCCTCCACCATGTTTGTTAAATGAAGGGGTTGGATAAAAGTGAATTTTAAGGTGGTTCTCATTCTAAATCTTATCCATGAGAATAGAAAGAAAGGGAATTATCTCACTTTGCTCTTGTCCTTGCTACATCCCTTCTAAAATATTATATTCAGCTCTGGCTGAAACATTTTGAAGGAAAATGACAATTTGGAGAGTATCCAAAGTAGGGAAACCAGAATGCTGAATGCATAAGTACTGCCAAGTCCTTAGGATGGGTCATTCAGTAAAGTCTTAGCAGGGAACAACAGGAAGTGGTCATGGCAAGTGGTTCGTTTGTTAAGTCATAGAGGGTATCTCCAAAAACCAGTAAATACAAAAAATTCAAGCACAAACTGAGTAAGCATCTCTAAGGTCTTTTACACCTTTAGTATTCTATGGCTCTAAGCTCCTCAACTCACTATGGGACATTCAGATACCAGATTGTAGAAAGAAATCTAGGCAGGCTTACACATTACACTGAAGAATTTTAGTAGCAAAGAGACAAGGGCCTTGCCTTGAGATCTAGGGTACAGGAAGGCACTCCAGCACCTAGGAAGGCTAAGAGTATCCAAGCAGGGGGCCAGACATGGAGAACCTAGGCTACCATATAGGTGAGATATTATTAGGCTTAAGGTAAGGAGGCAGACCCCATCCCTGGGACAAAAGGTAATTGAATAGAATTAGTTCACAAAAGATTGTAGCCAGCAAAGTTAACTTGAAAAAACAGCTCCTTCAACATTTATCTATGAATCTTTATATCTCTCTTGCCAGAGGCAGAATTGATCCCAGGCCCTGAAGATCGGAAGAGCCTGCAGGTGAGTTAAAGGAGTCTATTTAGGAGCAAGAAGAATTAGATAAGAGTCTTGATCTTCTGAACTCACAGTTCAGTTCTGCCTTAAGGGTTCTTCTGCCTGGTTTGCAAACTCTGCAGTTTAGAGCATTTCCATACCCCCACTCTCTCCTAACAGAACTGGCCTTCTTAAATTAATCTTTTTCTTAAAAAATGTTTCTTTTAAATAATATTATGCTATAGCATCCCACAAGGAAGTTCTTAATGATTCAGTATGATTTCCTATTAGAAATATATAAATATCAGGAGCAATTGAGTAAGAAATCACTGTTTGGAAACAGAGGATTATTTAGACAGTGCTAAATGACTTTCTCACCCTCCCCCAATCAGTGACAAGCAGATGGATGCTTCATTAAAGGGTAAAGAAAGAAAACAAGGTTCATCTGAGAGGTCTCTACTGGTCACTACACTAGAATTTTACAGCAGGTTTATTTGTTTTTCTAATTTGATAAGGAATTATTTAGTGAAATTGTTTCCTAATGTCCCTTCCTACCAAAATGAAAGAAGTGATTTGAATAAAGGGAAATGCCTTGATAAATATAATATTCCAAGTTTGATTTCTATGAACATAAATCTTCTTTGTGTTGCTATTCTGCAGAACTGATGTCAATACATGCAAGCCTATCAGCACTAGCTTACTTGGTATCATAGTGCTTCTGTAACTTATTTTTATGGGTGCTCCCCTTCACATTTATAGGTTGTAACCTCTATATTCTTTTTCGCCATGCTGAATTTTTGCCCATGTTTTATCATAAGTACAACATAGAATATCTACCCTCATCAAAGGCTTTACTTTTCATTATTATTGTCCATTTTTATCATCATTGTTATCTTGTTCTCCTTCGATGAAATTCAGTTAGAAATGATCTGAAGACAAATTGCTAGTTTTCTAGCATTCTTCTATAAGTTATGTTTTGTGAACAATTGCACAATACCCCTTACTAATAAGAGTATTGGGATGTTAGTTCATTTTGTATTTTGTTGCTATTCAGTCATTTTTCAGTCATATTTGACTCTTCATGACCAGTTCTGGGGTACTCTTAACAAAGATGTTCTAGTGGTTTGTCATTTCCTTCTTCAACTCATTTTACAGATAAACTAATGCAAACAGGGTTAAGTGACTTACTCAAGGTCACAGAGCTGGTAAATACCTAAGACTACATTTAAACCGAGGAATAGTAGTCTTCTTGACTCCAGGTCTAGCACTTTTCCAATGTCTCCTAGTTGCCCATTTTCCATGGGCTAATTTAAAGTATCTTCACTACAACTCCAGCATTAGATTCTACAAATGGGTAAATATTTATCTCATTCTCTTCCAACAAGATTTTAAATTGTTGTTCTTAGGTCTTCAATAATTTGAGAACTTTTCATTCCATATTGTGAAATTTTGAGAATTCAGTATAAGTTCTATTAAAAAGTTATTCTTAAATGTTATAAAATTCATGTCCAGTTATTGTGGGCAAGAATTTTATCTATTCATGTTGCTCCAGAACAATGGATTTGCTGAATTTTCGAGATTATCTTGAAGTTTGTATTTGTAGTATGGGAATTTTTCATTCCTAAATTTATGAAGGATAATGCGCTTCTAGTGTGTAATTTTAACCACTTTTTTTGAGTCTATATATTCAATAGATACTAAATTTTACTATCATTATTAATAGCATTATAACATATGATTACACAAATAAGAAGAAGAAGAAGAGGAGGAAGAAGGAAAAAGAAAAATAAGAAAAGGAAGAAATAAGAATATATTCTACTTATACTGCCATATTTTAAGGCTCTCTAATTTTATCAGTTCAAGTATCCTACCACTGGCATAGATGGTTATTATAAGATCCATGGATACATATTTCAAGTATTCATAGATACATATTTCAAGATAAACTTCTGGAAAGTTTATCTGGCCACTCTGTAGTCAGCTTTCTGATGATGACTCTCCCTTTACTTCAGTGGTAAAAACAAAATAGTGTCAATTCCAGCATAGGACCATATTAAAAGCCTTTCCAGACTTCTGAATCTTCCAGAAATTGCATTTCTCTATTTTCAAGAAACAAGGAAGATGTCAATGAAATACAAAGGCATTAACGAGGTGGTACCCTTAGAGAGAACACTAAATCTTGAGTCAGGGAATACTGAGTTCAAATTCTGCCTCAGAAACATATTAACTGTATGACCCTAAACAAATTATTTTACTTCTCTCCGCTTCAGTTTCCTCATTTTTTAAATAGAGAAAAATAATGAGGATAATAACAATAATAATAATAACAACAATCCAAGATTGTTGTTAAGGATAGAATGAGGTAATAATTGTAAAACATTTTTCAAAATCTAAAATTCCTTATCAACACTGATTATTCTTATCAGAAAATGATGATGACAACCCCTCAAGGTCAAACTTATCTTCCATGCCATGGGGAAGAAGATATACACAGTGAGAAGATAAGGGAATTGCAACTGGGGTAATGTAAAGAAGGAACTCTATGTCCCCTGAAAACTTATAATAGATAGGATGACTTGACAATAAATCTGAAATTCTGACCAACTGGGCTCTGGCAATACAAAGGATTAGGTTAGCACCTCATCCATCATGCTGAAACTGCTACCTATGAAAAGAAATAGTTGGGATGACATAGGGCTGCAGGCTGACTGTACATAAAAATTTTGTGATGATCTGCTTTACATGTAGGACATCAGAGTAAATATGGTGCAGATGGTGCTGACCACTAAAGGCAAACCACGAATGTGCATGAAATAGAATGAAAACAAGAATCCAGTGGTGTGAGAATTATTTGGGACAAGCAAGAATTTTGATGTGGTTATATCTCATGACAACAGTGGCTATGTGTGTGTCCTTCTCCTGACACTGGGCTGATTCAAAACATCTGACCTTGACCAGATGGAAATGTATTGAAACTGATTTCCCCACTTTTAGTCATGCATCATTCCCTGAACTTGAGTATTGAATTTTGTGCCACACATATGTGTTTTGTTGTTCTCTTCAACTTCATTTTTTTAAGAATGAATATTATTCCAAGGAAATAAGGACAAATTGCAGTTCATAAAGAAAACACTTTAATGACAATTAAATATATTATGCTATTGGTGTGGTGATATCAAGCATTTCAAAGATCTTTCAAGCCCACAATTAAACAGTAGTTACACTAAGCATAAAGGAAAGTATTGTTGGAAGTGAAAAATGATGCCAAGAATAGACAAGATTTTGCTACAAAACAGCCTAATTAATCTATAGCAAACAAACTGTGTTCTTAAGAGGGACCTAGGGGCAGCTAGGCGGTGCAGAGGATAAAGCACCAGCCCTGGAGTCAGGAGTACCTGGGTTCAAATCTGGTCTCAGACACTTAATAATTACCTAGCTGTGTGGCCTTAGGCAAGCCACTTAACCCCATTTGCCTTGTAAAAACCTACAAAATAAAAGAGGGACCTGGCACATAGGGGATCAACTTCTCTGAAACACAGGTTTTCTTAAAAGCAAGGAGAAGACCCATTAAAAAATCTGTCTTGTTATTTAAAAAAAAATCATTGTCATAAGAAAATTGATACAAAGATTGGAGTTCTGATGATTCCTAAAAAAATGTAATATTTACTGATGAAAATCACTTTTTTTTAATTCAATGCTATTTATCAAAATCATCATCAGGAAATATCTATTTAAGTATATTACATCAGAGTGCTTTCATTGGTCTCACAAAATATTTTTCCAAAAATGATTTGCTGGGTTCTTTAACTACCAAAGGGATTAAAAAATATCATTACTCATTGAGAGAATTGTGAATTCCAATAAATATATTGATATGCTTTAATGAGAATTTGATTATTCTGAAATTACAAAAATTGTCAAATGGAAAGGACATACTGCAACACCATTGCACCACAATAAAAAAAAGTTAATGGACATAAACATGATTCAGTGGTCATAGAACCTACCTTATATTTTTCCCAGGGAAAAATTATGTATTACAAATAAAGCAAGACTTGAGAAAATGAACTTTTCCTTTAAAAAGTATACACCTAATACCCAATGTGAAAGGTATGGTTACCTAAGAATTAAAGAATACATGATCAAAGGTTGTGAATTTCAAATTGTGTAAAAACAAATGACTATAGCAAAGTGTGAATTATTTTCAAATTAAAACCTTTGCAATTATAAAAATTTGCAACATTTATTAATTTATACAAATATTTATTTTCTTTTTATCAACTATGCTGTATACTATTGTACTTTCATGAGGTTCTAATACAATATTTTTTTAATTGGAAACATATCAGATATTAGGTAAGGGCTTCCTATTTTTTCTTCTCAATTAAACCCTAAAATCAAATTCACAATATTATTTCCAACCAATAAGAGAAATCAATTTTAAAACCAATCACAAACAAAGCTTAGATGAAATGAAATAGCATTGAGCATTTATTAAAATCTTGGAGAGAATGAAGCCATAATGTGATTTGAAATCTTTACTTAAAGCAAAATCAATGAATTATATGTAAAAATAAAAAATTACAAAAACTGTTCAAATCTCAAAAATCGTTTTGAAATGGAGATGTGCATACTTAGACTGGAATTCTGAAAAACCCTTTCAAAGCCAATAGAACAGCAAAACAATAATTTTGAAAAGTTAGTATTTTTATAGTCACCATGGAAAATTAATTCTCTTATCGTAATTGACAGCATAAAAAATTTCAGGACCCAAACACAGCATCATACGCAATATCAATTCCATGGAAATGACCATAAGAAGAAGGGGGGGGGGTGACTAATAACAAGAAGTCTCTAATAGTCCTTAAATAGTGATAGTGTATATTATATAGCACCATGGTAGAAATTACTTGAGCAAGCTATTTTAAGATTTAAGAAAAGACCTAGAAAACTATATCAATATCTAGCCACATATGATATAGAAAAATTTAATAATGCTTTCTCCATTTAAAACAGTGAAAATGAAATATGTAAACAAATCTGGAAAATAAAAACCAGGTAAGAAATTCTAGATTCCCTTAACCTGTCACAAGAAACAAAAGTCAAAAATTTAAGATGATACAATCATGCTGAACAACAAAAAAGAAAGAAAAAAGAAAAACAAACATTTTTACATCAATGAAAAACATTATGAGAGAAAATTGAAAAATAAGAGATCAGAGGTGAAAAGGAATCTCCCCTCCACCAAAAAATGAAGATTGTGAAAATTTTCTTTTCATTTTTATCAGTGAAGTCTAGACAGATTTTTTTTATACCACTATACTATCTTTTTCAATTCCAGGATATGCTCACAACATGGATATATGCATGTATTTTTATTTACTTAATTATGATAAATATGTATATATATATATATAATTCTATTATTGTTATCATAAAATCTATAGAAAATGGATAATTCAAAGGAGGAGATGAAGATGATTAAATATTTGATGCTAGAGTAAATAAAATTCCTTTTGAGTATATCAACTAAAAAAAATGAAACGGGAGCAGTGATAGATTGATAGATAGAGGTGCAGCGATAGATAGAGCACAGACCCTGGAATCAGGAGGACTTGAGTTCAAATTCAGTCTCTGCTGCTTAATAATGACCTAGTTTTGTGACCTTGGGCAAGTCACTTAACCCCCTTGCCTTACAAAACATCATCATCATAATAATTTTAAAAATTATATTAGTTAATTTTAAAAAAAGGATAATAGTAATTCTACTGCTTTAGTAAAATAACTGGGTAGCTCTGCAGAAAATGGATTGTAGATGTTAGATGAATATTTGAGGGTACCATTGTAGTGGTAATTGATAATTATGTCGATAAAAAAGAAATAAATGTTAAATATAGGGACAAAGAAATGAAAAGAAATTACTTATCTGATAAGGCTGGTGATGTAAAATAAATTGTCAAAAACAATAGCAAGGTTTGAAATATGAATAACTGAAAAGATGATGGGACATTTGACTCAGATACTGGAAATTAAAAGAGGAGGAGTATTGAGGGGAGGGGAACAGATAGTGAACAGTGAAGAATGTGTAGCCCATCCTATGTGACTGAATCTGTTCCACCCAAAATAAAAAAAAAAAGGTGATTGCAGGACTTTTACTCATAGTCACTTTTCGAAACCACTTAACCAACCAGGAAGTAATGGGCACATATGTTCTCTATATAGAAAGGGGAAATTTTCATAAATTTTCATATTGTCATCTACATAGCTGCAGCTGTGCTAAGTCTAAAGTTAGGAAGGTTTGGGTTCAAAGCCACCTTTAGATATTTAAGAGCTCTGTGACCCTGTATGATGCCCCTGTATGCCTTAATTTTCTTAACTATATTATAGGGATAATAACAGCTATCTACAAGGTTGTTATGAAAAACAAATGAAATAATACCTATTCATTTAGCACAATGATTGGCAGCTTATAAGGATTATATATACTCTCTAGTAACAGTTAATTTTTAACTTTCCTCTAAGGACCAACACATAGCTTAGAAAGAATGAGTTTAGTAATCTGTAAAAACACTAGTATATGAAGATAGAATTGAGGCTAAGGGTAGGTGTAGTTGTAGTGGAGTTAAACTACATGATTGTCTATGGTAAGGCAGATTACATATATCCACCTTCCCATCCTCTTATTGACTGAGCAAATACCTCTTCCCAATTCCTAAACCCAAGAAAATAGAATCATGGTTCATATTCCATTATTCTCAACTGGCATATCCAGGTCTTTCCTGCTTTGTACACTCTAATTTAGTCAAAGTAAATGCTTCAGGCTCTGCAGAACACTCAGCTAAGAATATCAAGGGATCCCCCTCCCCTTATTAGGCAGGACCACCAACTTGATTCCAAGATCCAACGATGAGCTTTTTAATTACAGCAACTTTAATATACACTTTTGGAGCTGGAATTATCATGGATGTCATCAAACCTGCCTTCCAAGAGATCTTCATATAAAGATTTAAAGTATACTCATTCCAATTACAAAACCTAAAAAGAATCCCGTACTCTTTATCACTGTCTCCCTGGTTCCAGGATGCATAATTTGTATACCGGCTGTCAAGTTCCCTCTCCAGAATTAAATTCTGATTCCCCTTCATTTATGGTTAACCTGGTATGGAAAAATACTATTGAAAGTTGATAGGGGGGCAGCTAGGTGGCACAGTGGATAAAGCACCGGCCCTGGAGTCAGGAGTACCTGGGTTCAAATCCGGTCTCAGACACTTAATAATTACCTAGCTGTGTGGCCATTTACCAAAAACATTTAATTAATCATAAATTTTATTCCCATCCCCCAGTGGACAGCTTCTGGAAAACAAAGTCTTTGGGTTTTGTGGAGTATGGTGAATATTGACAATTCATCCATCAAGAGACAGATTTGGCTGAACCGTGATATCACACAATTAGACCTTCGATCATGATGTCACACAGTTAGACCTTCAGGTGAAGGGTCTATTTCTGATGACTGGTCCAATGAGAGACAGGCTTGGATGTACCTGCTGTGTTTTTATCACCAATTTGTCATTAAAAAATCATATTCTTGGGGCAGCTAGATGGCACAATGGATAGAGCACTGGCCCTAGAATCAGAAGACCTGAATCCCCCTCTGGCTGCGTGACCTTAGGCAAATCACTTAATCCCATTGTTTAGCAAAAAAAAAAAAAAAAAAAAAAAAAATCACATACTGCGTTTTTCCCAACATACTATATGATGTGATACCTTATTGATACAAGAGGGTAAATCATATTCACAAGTCCAAGGACTCTTGCAACATCCAAACTCACCAGAAGTCAATTCCTATTAAATCAGGTCATGGGGTAAACTTATTTTGGAAAAGGTAGTAAGAAGGGTGTCTTTGTATAATATTCTCCTCATGATAATAAACATAAGATGGGAATACCATCATGTATTTGATGACATGGTCCTCTGTGAATATGAAGGATAACTACTAACTACTACTACTACTACTACTATTAATTTTATTATTATCTCTTCAAATTAGGTCATGATCCCCTTGGGAGACCATTGGTTTCTATGATTACTAGAATTCCAACAATATAATGAAATTGCAAGTCTTATCAATAAAGAAACATCATATATAGACCATTAATAAAATGAATACAATAGCTATGACAAGGAAATGAACTGAATATGCCTTTTTCAAAAGCTGGTAGAGTCAGATAAAATAACTATTGACTCAGACTTTTTACAATGATAATAGAGCTGCTAGAAGCAAATTTAACAACTTCTTAAAATTAATTCTTATTAATTCTGCCTTCCTTAAAAGAAGGTATCACATATTACTAAAAGGTGAGAATAGAGATGAGTTTTCTAAATAGAGTCCAATTTGGGGTTTATGTCATTTATATAAAGTATTCAGTGCTTATATAATTTCAAAAATTTATAAATACTTCAAAAAAATAATATATTGGATAAGAAGCAAAAAAGTTTGCATTAAAAAATTCTAAGACAAAATAGCAACATTATTTTAAGAAAATTATTTAATATGTAATGATATAGTACCATAATATTTATGCTAACCTTTTTGATAATCATAAAAACTTTTATTAGTTCCATTCTACAGGATAATTTATGTATTATGAAGCTATTAATTAGACCCAAGCATAGTAAAACACTAGCGAATTTGATTTCTATATGGACAACTATTCTCTATTACCAATACAATAATACCAAATACAATTAATATAAAATATGATTTTTCAAAGAGACATTTTAAGCCTAAATTTGAACTAGCCTTAAATATATTATCAACTCTTAGGTTTAAGACCCAAACTCAAAAGTATTCAAACCAAAATGTCTTATTAGTTATTCAATATACATGGATGACATCAAGTTACTTGACTCTGTTGAAAAAATAAATATTTCCTTCATGTCATCATTTGGATTCAAGCATAAAAATCTTCATGAGGGTCAGGGAAAAATAGAACCGGAGATTTTATGTTTTAATGGATGGGCCACATCAAATCCTTGGATTAAAGTGATACCTAAGCACTTTGTTATGTTCTAGACAAGACACAAGAAGCATAAAGATATCAAGTGGAAAGGTAAGACTGTATTCCCAACTTCTTGGCAAATTGAACTTAAAGCAATGATAAGACCACATTTAAAGAAATAGTAATCTTAATGTTCACCCTTAGAACTACAAAATGGCCCATAATAAAGATGGAACACACATATAATTAATGGAGCACAGGGTCCAGATCTATAAAGAGAAAATTATTCTTTGTCCAAAAGTGAGAAAAGGATTTATAGACATTCTTGCAGTACATGACAAACATATCAAAAAGCCTATAGAAATGCTTCTGGAACAAGCAGACTCCCTTTTAGCAAGAAATGTTAAAAAGTTGATAAAAAAAAAGTATATGCTTGGGCAGCTAGGTGGCACAATGGATAAAGCACTGGTCCTGGAGTCAGGAGGACCTGAGTTCAAATCCGATCTCACACATTTAATAATTACCTGTGTGGCCTTGGGTAAGCCACTTAACCATATGCTTTGCAAACACCTTAAAAAATATATCCTCCTGAGCTTATTAAATGTAAACAAAACTTGTTTTCCTCTAGATTGAACTTATGAAATGGCTAAGATTCAAGGTTGGAATCAAAAGGTCCTCCATGGCAACATCCTCGACTCAGCCAACAGATGTTGATAAATTAAAACTGATCAAAAGTTTAAGTCATGTGAATTTGCTTATGAAAATAGAGTGGTTTATGATGATGATTCAGAATTAGGTCATCACCACCACAAATTGCAGAAATATTATCTTAAAGTAACCATAATAGTGATCAATGTTTAACTCCTACTGAATGCATATCAAGACATGACTTGGACTTTCAATAAATCTGGTAATATTAAAATCCACTTCCAATCCAATTTTACCTCTCCCCTAAAAAAACCCCAGCATTTTTAAAACAATATTGGGTAAAGCAGGGTTCAGTATTCACCAAAAGTGAATTCAGCAAAGAGAATCAACAGTAAGTTCCAGCATCCAATTTAAGACAGCAAAGTAATATAGTCAGAAACCTGCAGTTTTTCTGTTGAGTATACACCAGGAAGGACTGAATATAGCCCAATCACTTTAGCCTGTAAATACCAATGACTATGTGTCAGCAAGTTACTTCATGAGCAGACCCAGGAGTTTCAGCAGTGTCTCTAGTCTGTCTGAGACCCTCCAAAAGGTCTGAAATCAATCTAGCTCCTGATAGGGGCAGCTCAAGAAAACAAGGAGGTTCAGTTCTTGAATAGCCTACAAGAAGGGACCCTCCAGTATGTCCAAAGTGATCACAATCACTAATATTTAATGACCACACTAGAGGCTCAAGAAGATGAAAAGGAGAAAGTTACAATCAATCAGTAATCTATCAATAATCATTTATTGATTCCTATGTAACAATTATTGTGATAAGTATTAGAAATACAAAGAAAGAAAGGAATCTCCTTTTTTCCTTAAGGAGTTCATAACTTAATGTGAGAAGAGCCTTTCAAGAGGTCTGAGGCCAGTAATCCATGATTTTCCATAGGAATCTGTCTGAACCTCAGCATGGAACCAAGCCAACTTGATGATTATGCAAGAAAAACTGTAACCAAAGAAAAAATTAGATATCATATTTCCATAAATTATAAAAGAAAATTGCCCAGATCTATTTTTTCCTTTTCTTTCTACCATCTTCCTGAAAGAACACTCAAATCATAAACACCCAGGCAAAAATCCAGAGATCCCTAGTCAAAGAAAAAATACTTGAAAAATAAAGATTCACCCAATTAAAATGTAGAACTGGCTACAATTTACAGTTCTTCAGGTATAAATTTCAATAAAACAGAAATAACAATAATGGATTCAAAAAAGACAATAGTAAAAAATAGAGCTGTTAAAAGAGATAAACAGAGTAACTATAATATGCTTCAAGTCACCATATACATTAAATAATGGAAATAATTTTCATATATGCACTGAATGCCAAAGGTTTTAAGTTCATAAAGAGAAAGCTGAGAAATAGACAATAGTACTGCAATAAATGGGGATCTCAGGGAGCTAAATTCAGATCTTTAAGAGTTCAAATAAGATCTAAGTATGATTAAAAATGATACAATAAACCTTATATAATTAGAAAAAATAGCATTTGATTGAAAATTTATTATTTACTTAGTGATAGCTAGAAAATAGAGACAATAACTTTAATAATTAAGAGAATTTGACATTCTTCCACCAAAATATTCAGCCTGTTTTTATAACCAACAAGATCAAACAGAAAGCGGAGAAAAGGAAATTTCATTCAAACTATCTAGAGAATATATTAAATCTCTATGGGGTCACCTACCAAACCATACATAGGAATTACATTAATACTATCAGAAACTATTCTTGATAAAAAAAATAAAGGATGAATGAAATAATTAAAGATATATTAATTTTTAAGGTTAAGCCAACTAGTTAAATTAATTAATAAATTTAGGAATTTGAGTCATAAATTTGACAAACTGATGACCAAAAAAATAATCTGGAAGAATAAGAGGTTAAGAACATCATGACAAATAATTTTAGAAAAATCTAACAGTACCAGATTTCAAACTTTGCTTCAAAGAAGTAATCATCAAAACTATTTAGCATTGCTTTAAAAAATAAAAGTGTATCTGAACATGGAAACACCTTATATGTGGGGAAGTACGATATATATAATATGTGTATATATATATATATATAAATATATATGTATATATATATGTATATGCAATGGAATAGATTAAACAAAACCAAAGAGCATTTACTTTTCCATACTATTTGACAATATTTATCATTTTCCCTTGTTTTGTCAATGCACTATTATATCTATATATGTATATATATACATATATACACACATACACATATCATATTTCCCCATGTATAAGACATACCCCTTTTTCAAAAAATTTGAGGCCTAAAAATTGGGAGCATCTTTTTCAGTGATTGGAGATTTTTTTACTTGCATTCCCTGCTTTTTCCATTGTTTCACATTTATTACCGTATATTAGGTCACATTTTGTCACCTTCTGCTCAGAAAAGATTTTCATTCAGTGCTGAATTCAAGTTCAAAGAGATCCAGTGTGCAAAAGTAAATGGAAGGGCAGCTAGGTGGGACAGTGGATAGAGCACTGGCCATAAAGTCAGGAGTGCCTGAGTTCAAATTCAGCCTCAGACACTTGATAATTATGTAGCTGTATGGCCTTGGGCAAGCCATTTAACCCCATTACCTAGCAAAAAAAAAAGTAAATGGAAATCCTGCTACTGATGGCCAGTTTGGTCCTCCTTCATCTGAGAAAACATGCCTAGAATGGCTACAGGAAAAAGATACCCATCTGAAAATACCATGATAGAAGGCCTTGAGAGGCAAGTCAGCCAAATGGCTTGAGTTAGAGAGGAAGTTGAAGAAATGAATTGAAGAGCAAAGGGCCATTGGAATTCCTGTGTCCACAAGGATGAGTCAGCAGGAGGCCAGAATTTTTGATTTAAAAGAAGTGACTGATTTCAAAGGAGGACACAATTGGTGCTTCAGGTTCATGAATCAGAATGGACAAAGCATGTATGCATGTATAAGACTTGTCCAAAAGATGTCTGAAAGCTATGAGTAGAAGGTCCTTGAATTTCATGATGATTAAATTTGATATCAATAACTTTGATACTTATTTTTCAAAATTTGAACCCCCAAATTAAGGTGTATCTCAACATGGGCATGTCTTATATATGGGGAAATATATATATATATATATATATATATATATATATATATATATATGTATATAAATATATATATTTGTAATCTGTATATATATATATATGTATATTTACACACACAATGGAACAGATTAGGTAAACAAAACAAAATGGCATTAAATTTTCTACAGAATTTGGCACTATTTATCATTTTCTCTTGTTTTTTCAGTGCACTATTATTTTGTGACACTTCCTGTCTCTCCAACTACTCCTTTTTTAAATAACTTCATTTCTTTTTATGCCTTAATTATGTAGCCATGCTTTACCCTAATGTTTCTTCCTTTTTCTTTCTGCTGCTCATACCTGTTAATCTCATTGTTTTCCATGAATTCACTTAGCACCTCCTGGCAGATGAAACCCAAATGCATGCATATATCCAATTCAAGTCTCTCTTCTAATCCTCAGTCCTTGATTATTTATTGACTAGTGGACATTTCAAACTGAATTTCCTATATTCACTCAATATATATATATATATATATATATATATATATATATATATATATATATATATATATATATCCAAAAAAGAAAACTTGCTATTTTTCTCTAAAAATTCTGTGCTTTTCTAAACTCCCCTATTATTGTCAAGGTCACCATCATCCTTTCAGCTTTCCAGATGTGAAACCTTGGTGTCATATCTCCCCAAATTTTCAATCCTTTTCCAAATTTCCAAAACTTTCCCAAATTTTGCTCATTCTATTTCAATGGCATATATTATACATCTCTATCCATTCACTCAACCATAACTCTAAGCCTTTATCACCTTTGACTTGGACGATTGCAATAGTCCAAACCTAAATCTTCTTTCTGTCTCAAATCTCTCCCCTACTCCAAGCTATCCCACACACAAATGCCAAAGTGATTTTCTAAATTGCATGTCTGACATGGGCACCCACAACTATTAAGCAAATTCCAGTGGCCTCCTGTTACTCTAACATTAAATAGAGACCCCTATGTTTTTGTTTTAAAAAATTCTTTAAAAATTCTTTCTGACTTGAACCTTTCTTACATTTCTAGATTTTTTTTTCACATTATTCCTCCCCCCACCCCGATACACACATACACAGACAAACTTCAAGCTTAAGTCATCCTCAATTTGCTGTTCCTCATACACAATGCTCTGGGTCTCATCTTTGAATTGGTTATTCCCTATGACTAGACTGTACATCTTCCTCATTTCTGCCTCTTAGGATTCCTAACTTCCTTTTAGATACCATTCTAATTACACCTTCTCTAGGCAACCTTTCTAGACAGACCCTCAACTCAACTTAGAAGCTGACTTTCCTTTTGTTTATTATTTATCTTGTATATAAAGTGCTCCTCCTGGCATCAGGAAGACCTTTGTTCAAATCCAGCCTCAAATACTTACTGGATAGTGGAATGACCTTGGTCAAGTAACTTAACCTCTAGTTGCCTGGTTTTCTCAACTATAAAATGAAAATAATAGCACATACCCCCCCCAGAATACTGTTAAAATCAAAATAGATAATCTGAAAACATTCATAGTATAGTGTCTGGCATTTAATAAATGTTTATTCCCTTCCCTTTCTCTCTCTCTCTCTCTCTCTCTCTCTCTCTCTCTCTCTCTCTCTCTCACACACACACACACACACACACACACATATATATACATATATAATATATATATATGTATATATATATAATATATATATATACTTCTTATCTCCCCAGTTAAAATGTCAGCTCTTTGAAGACTGAGGCTGGTTTTCTTTTCTGTTTTCATAGCCTCAATTTAAGTTCAGTGCAATGACTGACATATCATAAGTCCTTGATAAAAGTTTGTTATGCTTTATCTATCTGCTCTGTCTGTCAGACTTGTTATGTAATGAATTCATGTCTGTTTCAAGTCATATCTGTCTTCATTATAGGCATTTATAGACTATAATTGGTAATCCAGCATCATTTCATTAGTTGTTTTTAAAAAAAAATTTGACTCTTCTGAAAGAGTTGTCTTCAAGAAGATATCTAAAAAAAATACTAAATATCAAGTCTTACCCTTTTTTAACTTTTATTAAATGCAAGCCTCAGTGTCCAGATAAGTAAAATGAGGGGCTATTGACCAAATAGCCTCTAGATTCCATTTCATATCTAAAGCTATGCCCCCATCATTTGTAGCTATAATATATTACCACTATAATGGGGTTATCAAAATGAGGTTTAGTAAGTTTGTGTCCTAGGAAAACAATGAAAATTTTCTCTGATACCATCCAGTCCTATAAGCTGCTTTCATGCATTTTAGACCCAGCTCACTATCAATTTTTAATCCTTAGTCAATATATGAAGCTTAATAAATTAATTCAATGGACCATATATTATTATCCTCAATTCATCTATTTATTAACAGTCATAATATATGAAATGTACATATGTTGTTTTTTTTGTTTGTAATTTCTGTTGATTTCTACTTTCAAATAAATTTGAAGTAGTCATCAGATTCTTCACTTTCTGTTTGGTAAATTGCAATTTTTCTGCCACCACATACTTACCGGCATTAATTTCAACTTCAGCTAATAGCTTTCTTCTGCAATGGCCTGGCTCCAATATAGGGCATTCTGCTCAATTTATTTAGCTGTCATTTCAAGGCATTTGGTGATAGATCACTCATGGATTTCTTACCCATATATTGTCATATTTAGTTATTTTCTAACTGGATGAGTTAAAAATGGGAGTGTTTTACTTTCTTATTCATTCTTGGTTTCCATTTAACACATATTCTGGGAAATCCCATTCTAGTGGGTTGGCTGGCTTTTTTTTAACCATAATACTTTACTCTAAATGCTATGTCACAATGCCCTTGGTTATTCCTCTGGATTCTTGTGATGTTTACTCATCAAGGAGTGTCATTTTCTAAATGGAAGGCTAACAGTGAAAAGGAAATCAGGAAGACCAGCTATGGAAGCTTCCACAAAAAAAAAAAATTTAAAGTGACCAGGGAACCACACCAGAACTGAAATCATTCCCATAGAATTTATATTGGCAGAACTCTCCCCATAGTTCTCTACTTTGATTCTCTGGAGCCATCACAACTCTATTGTCATTGCCCCCACCTCTTAGAGTTTCTTCAACCCTTCAGTTGCTTATCTCAAGTCCAGAAATCACTCTGCAAGAAAAACAAAAGTGAACAAATTCCCTGTTGTTTCATTCACCTTTTATCATTTATAACAATAATGAACTCTATAAACTGGTAATACTTTCATGGTTAGAGCAGCTACTCTATTAACCAGGTCCCACTGTTATCTTTTTTACAATATATGGTACAGGATTGGATTTTGAAATAACTATGATGCTTAATATCATTATTTCTATCCATTGAGTGCCAATTTTTCTGGGTGCTCTTTGTAAGAGTTGGAGAGGGGTTTCTATAGGCCATCAAAAGAAGCAAAGAATACTTATGTGGGTAGAAAAAAATCTCATGAGTTCTAACTTATTAATTACTGTTCTTTTCAAAATCTCTTCTTATCTTTCTATACTCTTTAAATGAAATCTTTATTGAAGGATTGATGTTGAAAGGTTTCTCTGATCACAAGGTTTTTTAGAAAGGATTTGAAGAAGAGGCTCCTTGATTCTGAGATAGAAAAACCATTATGAACATAAACAGAAGTACTGAAGCATGAAAGAAACTTTCCTGGAAGAAGGAATGGTGAGAATAAGATTCAAGAGCAGAGCTGGAAAATAAGTAAAGTAGAAAAGTTTTGGAGGTAGTATTCTGCGAAGATGAGTACAAGTCTTGTATTCATATCAATGAATTAGGTCATGTTTTCTTGAGCCTAGTAAAATGGACTATAAGATAATTAAAACTGACCATGTTGTTATTTCAGTTTCAATCCTCATGATCAATAACAGTTTCTTCAGACAAGTCACTTGAGGACCCCTAGGTCTCAGTGTCCTAATCAGTAAAATGAGGAGGCTAAACTAGATGGTCTTAAAGGACCCTTTTAGGTCTAAATCTATGATTTTACATTCCTATAATCTCATGCTTATTGCTCTCTAGGAAGTTCATTAATTTGGATTTTATAAAGGATGAAATTTAGTTAATGAACTGATGAGAAAACTGAGACTTAAAGAGACATACAGTTAGTTAATGTGAGAACAAGAAATATAACTGGATACACAATTCTCTCTCTGATATTTTTTTCTCCAGAACCATATTGGTCTTTTCTAAATTGTCTTCATTTTGTGATCTACAAATTATTTTGAACTCTAACACAGATATGTATTATAATCTTTCTCTTCTTTCCCTACTTCTCCCCCACCCCACTTACCTACATGTCTAATACTGTAAAGAATCATAGATTCATAGTCCCAGGGTCTAAGATCCAAATATCTGGGTTTAAAACCAGGTCTCTATATTTGTATTTATAGACTTTAAATCATGGTGTAAGATGATAAATTATGTTTATTCCCTATTAGTTACTCTTCCCTTTTCCACAAAATTTCAATATTTTTCTATAAAGAATATAACAGGTTTCTGACCAAAATGATGAAGAGAAGCCAGGAACTTCCTTAAGTTCTTCTGGGTTTCCCTCAAAAATGATATTTATCAGCCTCTTAACAGATTTTTGGAGTGACAGAACCTATAAAAGAAGAGACTGGAACATCTTTGAGCAAAATCTGTCATGGGGGAGCCTGAGTAAACACAGGGAAACCCAACTCACCAGAGGCAGGACAAAGTGGAGGTAAACTTGGGATACTCTTCTGTAGGAAAGATCTCCAGCTGAGGTTTACACAGTTTGGAATCAGGCTGGCTACACTAGGAGAGCTCCAGCAGATGCAGTGGACCCCCATTCAGCCAATGAGGTTCATCTGGACAGCCTAACACTGACATTCCAGTGCACACGGCCCAGGTACATTC
The DNA here is from genome assembly GCF_037893015.1 of Macrotis lagotis. NCBI lineage: Eukaryota > Metazoa > Chordata > Mammalia > Peramelemorphia > Peramelidae > Macrotis > Macrotis lagotis. Next base: position 398,539,106 of record NC_133666.1, read on the forward strand.
CCCAGGTGTTTTTCACCTTTCCCAATTGCCCAGGGAGTGGATGACAGACTTCCCCAGCACTGAAGATTCAGGGAGAGAGCCTCAGGCATTCCTTACCAGTTGGTCCAGTGAGCAATGTCCTGGAGTTCCTAACATCAATGGCCCCAGGCCACTAAGAAAACCTCTAGGGTTCTCAGCATCAAAGATTTGAGAGTGGAATAGGGTCCAATAACAAATTCCAAAATGAATAATAAAGGTCAGAGGAAAGCAGGGGTTATTGAAAGTTTCCTTGGAGATTAGAATGGGGAAAAAACTAGTTCAGAAAAGGAGAATAAAAGGGATACTACATGTGAAGCTTTGGAGGAGAATATAAATTGGTCTCCAGCCCAGAAAAACTTCTTGGAAAAGCTCAAAAAATATTTTAAAAATCAATGGAAAAATAGGGGAAAGAAATGCAAGAGAAAATTGACATCTTGGAACAAAAAGATTCAGAGGAAAATAAATCCTATAAAAATAGAATTTGGCAAATTCAAAAGGGAAATAATTCCTTCAAAACTATAATTTGGCAAAAGGGAAAAGATAACAACTCCTTTAAAAATATAATTGACCAAATGGAAAAGGAAATACAAAAAAACTAACTGAAGAAAATAACTCTGTGAACAGACAACAAGAATCAGTTAACCAAAATAAAAAAATGGAAAAATGGAAGAAAAGGCAAAATACCTTATTGATAAAACAATTGACCTGGAAAATAGATCCAGGAAAGATCATTTAAGAATTATTGGGCTATTAGAAATCCATGATTTTAAAAAAAGAACCTGAATGATATTTTTCAGGAAATCATCAAGGAAAACTGCCCTGATATCCTGGAACTAGAGGGCAAAATAGTCATTGGAAGAATCCACAGATCACTACCTAAAATATATCCCAGAATAATGAAAAGGCCAAGGAATATTGTAACCAAATTTCAAAATTATCAGTTCAAGGAGAAAATCCTTCAAGTGGCCAGAAAAAAAAATTTAAATATCAAGAAGCCGCAGCCAGGATTACACAGGACCTGGCTACATCAACATTAAAGGGTTGAAGAACCAGGAATATGATATTCTGGAGGACAAGGGAGCTTGAATTACAACCAAGAATCAAATACCCAGCAAAATTAAGTATGCTTTTACTGGGGAAAAGATAGGCATTTAAAGAAATAAGAGTTTGAAATTTTCCTGATCAAATGAACAGAAAATTTTATCTTTCAATAGTAAACTCAAGAGATATATGAAAACTTAAGCAGAGGAAAAGAAAGACTGCTACTCAATAAGATCAAACAAATTATATGCTTACTTGGGAGGAAGATTCTCATAACACTTGAGAATTCTATTAGAGGGAATATGCTTAGGTTGAAGGTATGGTCATAAGGTGATTTTTATGGGATAATTTTTTTTAAAAAAATAAGACATTTGGGGCCGCTAGGTGGTGTAGTGGATAAAGCACCAGCCTTGGAGTCAGGAGTATCTGGGTTCAAATCCGGTCTCAAACACTTAATAATGACCTAGCTGTGTGGCCTTGGGCAAGCCACTTAACCCCATTTGCCTTGCAAAAACCTAAAAAAATAAGACATTTCAAAAGGGGAGAATTATAATGAGACAGAAAAAAATTGGTAGAATGGGGTAAAATTCATCACATAAAGAGATACAAAGGACCTATTACAGTATAGGGAGAAAAGGAGGTGATTAGAATTGCTTGTATATTACTCTCATCAGAATTGGCTTAAAGAGGGAATAACACATAAACTCAATTGGATTTAGAAATTTATCTTACCCTTCAAGTATTAGGAGAGGTAAAGGTGGAGGAAAGGGAGGAAGTCTAATCGAAAAAGGAGACAGATTGAGGAAGTCAGTATTCAGAAGCAAAACACTGGTAAGAAGGGACACTGTGAAAGGAGGAAAAAAATTACAAATGGAAGTGAGAAAATATGGAGGATAATAAAGATTTAATAATTATATCTGTGAATATGAATGGGATGAATTCTCCCTAAAAATGGAAGCAGATAGCAGAGTGGATTTAAAACAAGAATCCTACAATATGCTGTTTACAATATAAACATTTGAAGCAGAGAGAAACAGACATAATGGAAGTATAAGGCTGGAGCACTTCAGCTGAACTGAAAAAAGCAGGGGTAGCAAGCCTTATATCAGACAAAGCAATTGCAAAAATAGATCTCATTAAAAGGAATAGGGAAGGAAACTACATTCTCTTAAAAGTACCATATACAATGAAGTAATTTAAATACTAAATATGTATGCATCAAGTGCTATAGCATCCAGATTCTTACAGGAGAAGAAAAATGAGTTGTAGTCATATACCCCAAAACTATACTGGTTGAGGACCTCAACCTCTCCCAGCATTAGCTAAATCTAACCATAAAATAAACAAGGAGGTTGAATAGAATGTTGGAAAGCATTAAAATGATAGACCCCTGGGGAAGAGTGAATGGAGATAGAAAGGAATATATTCTTTTTTTCTGTGGTATGGCACCTACACAAAAATGGATGATGTCATATAGCATAAAGCCTCAAAATAAATTGCAGAAACACAGTAATATTGAATGCATCCTTTTCAGTTCATAATGTAATAAAATCATGTGCAATAAAGGGCCATGGATAGAACTAAAATTAATTGGAAAATAACCTAATTTTAAAGAAGTGGGTCAAAAAAATCATGGAAATAATCATTTCATCTAAGATGATGACAATAAAGAGATGATATGCCAAAACGCGTAGGATACATCCAAAGCAATTATTAGGGAAAATTTTATATCTCTAAATGCTTACATGAATAAAATAGAGAAAGAGGAGAACAATAAATTGGACATACAACTAAAAAAACTAGAGGAAGAATAAATTAAAATTTCCTATTAAATACCAAATCAGAAATTCTGAAAATCAAGAAAGAAATTAATAAAATAAAAAGTAAAAAACTACTGAACTAATAAGTAAAACCAAAAGCTGATTTTATGGGAAAAAAACATAAATCTTTGAATAATTTATTTTACAAAAAAGAGAATCAAATCATTAGTATCAAAAAATGAAAAGTGAAGAAAATTAAGTAATTCAGTTATTTTGACCAACAGTATGGTAAAAAATTTGATCTCAGTGAAATGGATGAGTATTTACAAAAATAAAAACTTCCCAAGTTAAAATGAGAGGAAATTAAATACTTAAATTATCCTATCTCAAAAAAAAAGAAATTGAAAAAAAAACATCAATTAATTCCCTAGGGGAAAATCTCCAGTGCCAATTGAATTCTACCAAATATTCAAGGAATAATTATTTCCAATTCTATTTAAAGTATTTGAAAAAGTAGGTGGAGTTCTGTCAAATTTCTTCTATGATACCAATATAGTGCTGATCCCTAAGTCAGGAAGAGTCAAAACAGAGAAAGAAAATTATAGACCAATTTTCCTAATGAATATAGATTAAAAATTGAAATAAAAATAAGCAAAGCAATTACAGCAAGTTATCACAAAGATAATATACTATGATCATGTAGGATTTAGACCAGGAATACCAGTATTGATTCACTGTTAGGAAAACTATCTGCATTATTGACCATATCAATAACAAGCTTAATATAAATTAAATGATTATTCCAATAGATACTGAAAAATTTTTTGACAAGATACAGCACCCATTCCTATTAAAAAAAAACACTAGCAAGATAGGAATAAATGGATTGTTCCTTAAAACAATAAGCAGTACTGTCTAAAACTATCAACAAGCTTTATGTATTAAGGGGATAAGCTAGATGCATTCCTGATAATATAAGGGGTAAAACAGCGGTTCTCATTATCACCACTATAATTCAATATTGTATTAGAAATGTTATTTTAAATGTCAGTAACAAGGGTTGTGATTAAAGAAAGAAATCAAGGTGTGAAAACCAAATTTTTATTATAAAAGAAAGAAAAGGGGGAAATTGTGAGGGAAAATGTGGGTGTTTGGGTTCCACAAGAATGTGAAGGGAGGACTGTAAGTTTACATTACAAAGATTAGGTTCTGCCTATTGTTGCATTATGGACAGGTGACCTCAAATCTGGTCAAAAACTGATGAGATTCCCCCACCTGCTTTTAACTTAACCTAGAGCCTTGACCTTTTCCTTTGCACATGTTCAAGGAAATGTATCTGTTCTTGCTCATTAGTCTAATAAGCACAGTGGGGGAAATGTATAGGAACCAATGTATGGATTAGATTGTGACCCCAGCCTATGATTGGCATGAAAGGACAGGAACAAAGCCTTTCAAACTGCATAAAAGAGCTTGTATTTTGGGGTTTCCCTACCATTCTCTTCCACCATGAGAGAGGTGTGCCATTTTTATTAAGATATCTTAATAAAAACCATTTTAATCTCTCTGGACTAAGTATTCTTGAGGCATTTATAATAGGCACAATTTCTTACAAGAGACTTTTCCTAATCCACAAGGATTGTTAGAATATCCACAGATAAGAACTTCTTTTATTTTGCATATTCTATTTTGCATATGTCTTCTTAGATGAAAATAAACACACTGAATGCAAAAAAGGGAAAAAAAAAGAAATGTTAGCTTAAGAAATAAGAGAAGAAAAAGAAATTGAAAAGATTAAAATAGGTAATGAAGAAACAAAACTCTTACTCTTTTCATAGTTAGAGAATCCTAGAAAATCAACTTTAAAACTACTTGAAACAAATAGCTTTAGCAAAGTTACAGGTTATAAAATAAACTCCACATAAATCATCAATATTTTCATATTTTACTAACAAGACACAACAGCAAGAGATGGAAGAGAAATTCCATATAAAGTAACTGTTGACAACATAAAATACATGGATGTCTACCTGCAAGGCAAGCTCAAAAACTATATGAAAACAACTATGAAACAATTTTCACACAAATAAAATCAGATCTAAATAACTGGGCAAATGCCAATTGCTCATAAGCAGGTCAAGCTAATATAATAAAAATGACTGTTCTGTCTATATTAAATTTCTTATTCAGCACCATACAAATCAAAATTCCAAAAATTACTTTAGTCAGAAAAAACAATAATTAAATTCATATGAAGGAACAAAAGGTCAAGAATATCAAGGGAATTAATAAAAAAATGCAAAGGAAGATGGTATAGCTAGACCAGATCTAAAATTATGTTATAAATCATCAGTCACTGAATCTCTATGGCACTAGCTAAAAGTGATGGATAAGTGGAATAGATCAGGTGCAAAAGAAGCAGTAGTGGGTGGAGCCAAGATGGCGACAAGAAGGGATTGAGTCTTAGGAGCTCTCCGATAAAACTCATAAACTAAGGACTCTAACTAAATTTTAGAGAGACAGAACCCACAAAGGGACCCAGAGAGGCAGTTCTCCTACTCAAGGTCACCTGGAAAAGAGCAGAAAGGCTCTGCTCCCCCCGGGTCGGAGGGGCGGCCTCCAGAGGGGTGGCGTGACAGAGCCAAAGAACTTCAGCCTCCCGGAGGCCGCCCCAGGGCGCTGGGAGTCACAGCTCACAGCAGCGGGGGAGTCTCCTGAGCTGCACCCCAGGAGCACAGTGCACAAAGTGGGGGAACAGCGGGGGACCTCTACCAGAGTGAGCACATGGAGCCCAGCCCTCAGGGCACACAGCAAACAGCATGGTCTTTCTGCAGCCCAGATACTGAAACAGAAGCATGCAGAGCCTATAAGCAGTAGCCCCCAGGGCATGAGCACATTGAGCTGAGGGAGGGGAGTGAAGAAACAGAGAGAGAGACTACAGAGTTCTGTCCTCTGCCTCTAGAAAAGGACTTTGGGGCTCTGACCACATTCAGATCCTGATCACAGTCAAGGCCCCCCAGTAGAACAGCAGGGCCCCCCCCACCTCGGCCCTGTGGCAGAGGGGGGTACTTATGGTCATTCACAGACCAGGAGTGAGGACAGAGCCTCACATGCTGAGACCCTTGTGGGAGTGTCCCAAAAGCTCAGGAAGCACCCAAAAACCAGGCCCAGGCTGGGAAAATGAGCAAGCAGAGAAACAAAAGGAAGACTATTGAGAAATATTTTGCAAATGAGCCCAAGAAGGATCAAAATACTCAGTCTGAAGATGAGGAAGCACAAGCTCCTACAACTAAAAACTCCAAAAAAAATCAGAAATTGGGCTCAGGCTATGACAAAGCTCAAAAAAGACTTTGAAAATCAAATGAGGGAGTTGGAAGAAAAATTAGGAAAAGAAAGGAGAGAGATGCAGGAAAAACATGAAAATGAAGTCAGCAGCTTAGTCAAGGAAATCCAAAAAAATGCTGAAGAAAATAGCATGCTAAAAACCAGCTTAGGTCAAATGGATAAAACAGTTCAAAAAGTTATTGAGGAGAAGAATGCTTTAAAAAGCAAAATTGGCCAGATGGAAAAAGAGATAAGAAAACTCTCTGAGAAGAACAAATCCTTCAGACAAAGAACAGAATTCAGGGAGATTGATGAATTTACCAGAAATCAGGAATCAATACTTCAAAACCAAAAACATGAAAAATTAGAAGAAAATGTGAAATATCTCATTGAAAAAACAACTGATATGGAAAAAAGACTTAGGAAAGATAATTTAAAAATTCTTGGAATACCTGAAAGTCATGATCAGGAAAAGAGCCTTGACATCATTTTCAAAGAATTACTACAGGAAAATTGCCCTGATATTCTAGAAGCAGAGGGCAAAATAGAAATGGAGAGAATCCACCAATCCCCCCGAGAAAGAGATCCTAAAACCCCTAGGAATATTATAGCCAAGTTCCAGAACTCCCAAGTCAAAGAGAAAATATTACAAGCAGCTAGAAAGACACAGTTCAAATATCATGGAGCTGCAGTCAGGATCACACAGGACTTAGCAGCAGCTACATTGGAAGCTGTAGGGCTTAGAATACAATATACCAGAAGGCAAAAGAGCTTAGAATGCAGCCAAGAATGAACTACCCAGCAAGGCTGAATGTCCTCTTCCAGGGAAAAAAGATGAACTTTCAATGAACCAGGGGAATTTCAAATGTTCCTTTTGGAAGGGCCAGAGCCGAACAGAAGGTTTGATCTTCGATACAGGACTCAGGTGAAGCATGGAGATTGGAGGAGAGGGGGAAAATATGAGGGACTTAATGAGGAGGAACTGCATGTATTCCTGCATAGAAAAATGACACTGATAATACTCATATGAAACTTCTCAGTTAATAGAACAGGTAGAGGGAGCTTTTATAGTTGAAGCACAGGAGAAAGCTGAATTTGAAGATAAAATGTGATGTAAAAACGGAGTCAATAGGAAGAAAAAGGGAAATGGAATGTGGGAAAGAAAAAGGAGAGGGGGAATACTCCAAGATATTTCACATAAGATTTTTTTTTATTGCAATGAGGTATTGCAAAGATATGGAAGGGGGTGAGGCAAGGGGGAATGAGGGAACCTTTGTTCTCATCAGAGATGGCTGGGAGAGGAGGCAGCATGTATACTGGATGGGGTATAGACATCTGGAGTAAGAAGGAGGGGGGAGAAGGGGGAAGGGGTGGGGATGTGAATAAAGCAGGGGAGGATGGACCATGGGGGTAGAGTGGTCAGATATAACACATTTTCTCTTTTGCTTCTTGCAAGGGGCTGGGATTGGATGGCCTGCCCAGGACCATAGTGGCCAGGTGGATTCTGGGCCTAAGGGGTGGTATGGGGGCCCAGGGCTTCTTGGCCCCAGGACCGGGGATCTGTCTGCTGTGCCACTCAGCAACCCTACAGCAGAGTCAGAGTGAAAGGAGAGAGAAAATATAGTACATGGTAGTGGAGAAATAAGAAAGGAGGGAGTTGTGATCAGCAATGGCAACTTTGGAAAAATATGGAAGTGACTTTTGTGATGGACTTATCATAAAGAATGTGATCCACCCGTGACAGAGTTGTTGGTGTTGGAACAAAGACTGATGCACATTTTTTGTTATTATTATTTGGGGGAGGGTGCTGGGCAGGTGGGGCTGGGTGGCCAGCCTGGGGCCACATAGTGGGGTGATCTTTGGGTGTCTGGGGCCAGATTTGGACCCAGGTGCTCCTGGCTCAAGGGCCAATGCTCTGTCTGCCACCCAGCCACCCCTACTATTATTACTTTTTTTTCTTCTTTTTGGTTTTTGCAGGGCAGTGGGGATAGGGTAGCTTGCATGTCACATGGCTGGTTGATTATTGGGTTTACGAGGCTGGACATGGATTCAGGTGCTCGTGGCTCCAGGGCTGGTGCTTTGTCCATTGCACCACCTGGCCATACCTACAATTATTACTATTATTTTATTTAATTTTAATTTTTTTTCTCTCCCCTTTACTTTTTTCGCTCGAGCAAGTCTATCTATATTCGTGGGAGGAGGGGTATTTTGTTTACTTGTAAACAAGAATATTTTATTAATATAAAAAACATTTGTACAAAATGAGAATAAAAATAAATTAATTTAAAAAATTTTAAAAATTTAAAAAAAGAAGCAGTAGTAAATGACTATAGTAATCTATTGTTTGATATGGATCCTGCTCCTGGGATAAGAATTTGCTCTTTTATAAAAACTGCTGGGAAAACTAGAAGACAATATTTCAGAAGCTAGGCATAGCCCAACATCTCATACCCTAAACAAAGGTAAGGTTGAAATGGATACAGGGATTTACACATAAAAGGTGATATCGTAAGCCAATTAAGAGAACAAGAGTTTACCTGTTAGATCTCTGGAAGGGGAATGGTTTGTGACCAAGAAAAGAAAGAGAATATTATCAAAAGCAAAATGAATTAGTTTGCTTACATTAATTTGAAAAGTTTTTAAACAAATAAAATCCATACAACCAAGATTAAAAGGAAGGCAGAAAGTTGCAAAGTAATTTTTACAACTAGTGTTTCTGATAAAGGATTTATTTCTAAAATATATAGAAAACTGAGTCAAATTTTTTAAGAACACAAGTCATGTCCCAATTGATAAATGGTCAAAGGAAGGCAACTCTCAGATGAAGAAATTGTTTTTTCTATGAAAAATGTTCTAAATCATTATTCATTAGAGAAATGAATATTAAAACAATTCTGAGGTAACAATATGACTAAAAAGGAAAATGATCAATATTGGAGGGGATGTGGGAAAACTGGGATTCCTGATGCATTGTTGGTACAAGTGTGAACTGATCCAACCTTTCTGGAGAGTAATAATTACTCCCAAAGGGCAATAAAACTGTGCATATATATTGATCTGGTAATATCACTATTAGGTCTGTATCCCAAAGAGATGACAAGAAAGGGTAAAAAACCCATATGTACAAAAATATGTACAGTAGCTCTTTTCATAGAGGCAAAGAATTGGAAATTGAGGGGATGCCCATTAATTGGGGAATGACTAAACTAATTATGGTATACAAATGTGATGGAAAACTATTTCTCTATAAGAAATCATGAGGGACTGGACTTCAGAATAGCCTGGAAAGACTTGCATGAACTGATGCTGAGGGAGATGAGCAGAACCAGAAGAAAATTGTACACAGGAACAACAACACTGGGTAATGATCAACTATGATGGACTTGTTCATTTCAACAGTACAATAATCAAAGACAATTCCAAAAGACTTGTGATGCAAAATACCATCCATATTCATGAGATTAAATTACAGTTAAAGGCAAACCAAAGTTTGCTATCTTCTTTTTAAAAGTTGTCCCAGAGGCAGTTAGGTAGTGCAGTGGATAGAGTACTGGACCTGGAGTAAGGAGGACCTGAGTTCAAATCTGTCTTCAGACAGTTAATAATTCCTTAGCTGTGTGACATTGGCCAAGTCACTTAACACCATTGCCTTGTCAAAAAAAAAAATTTTTAGAAAGTTTTCCTATATATTATGGCTTTTTTCCTATTTTGATTTGATTCTTCTTTCACAAAATGTTAATGTGCTTCTATGTTTAGCATAGTTATACTTGTACAACATGTATTAAACTGCTTTCTGTAAGGGGAGAGAGGAGGGAAAGAGAGAGGGAGAAAAATATGAAACTCAGAAGACTTGCCAGAAAGGGGACAGCTAGATGGTACTTTAAATAAGAGTACTAGCTTTGGAGTCAGAAGAACCTGAGTTCAAATTTGGTCTCAGATACTTAATATTTATTTAGCTGTGTGACTACCTTGGGCAAGTCACTTAACCCCTTTGCCTTACAAAAATAAAAAAAGAAACTTGCCAAAAAATTGATTATTGAAAATTGTCATTGGATGTATTTGGAAAAATAAATAAAATATTTTTTAAAATAATATGATACAAGATATGAACTGAGGAATGAGAAAGAATCAGTAATTTGGAGGGCTTTAGAATTTTGAAGATTAGGAGACTTGAATCAAAGTATTTACACAACTATGTTTTTTTTCCACTAGAGCATCAATTAAATAGCATTTCCTGGGGGTGAAAGATATAGATAAAAGTTGTAATAAATTTTTTTTTCAGTTTCTCATACCATAGGATACTTAATAACTGAGAGAGCTGTGTATTAAGAAAAGGAGGTAGTTACTTTTTCCCGAGTAAAAGATGATCCAAAGAATATGAATTCTTAGGTGTTATATTTTAAGATATCTAAAAAGGCTCAAAGAAATAAATTATTAATAGGGTTGGGTGATGTCTTCACATTGAGAACAGCTGAAGCAGCAGCTAAATCATCTTGATAATAAAAGAGATATCCCATCTTCTTTGGTCATGTGTCTAAGACATGATGGAAAACCTCCCAAGACTAGACAAATGTAATCATCTCCCCAGTTCTATATCTCCTATGCCAGAGGGGGCACAAATGATAATGCCAAAAGGAATCAAGAAAACATTGATGAACATTACAAAGATGTGCAAAAAAATTGAAGATCTAATCAATGCAAGAATTTTTTTCTATCAGTGTCACTACTTGAAGACAAAGTTTTGAGAATTTAAATATATATTTGTGGTAGATAAATTGGTTAAGGTATAATAAATGAGAGTAGTATATGGATTTCTTGATCATAATTTAAAATAGAAATGGAAACCTGTTTAGGAATGAAAAGTATGTTACAAAAGTTACATACAAAATACAAATTGTATTTGTCTTTAATGTTGAAAATCTAATAAAAAATAAACTGAAAAGGGAAGAGGAGGGGACACATGGTCTGTGTATGTTGATCAAGTTAGATGAAATCAAAAGAATGTATTATATGTGAAGAAGAGAAGTGAAAAAACTCAGTTCAGAAACAAAAAAAATCAAGGAAATACTCAGCACAACATCTATAACCTTAGATACACATAAATGCATAAAATATGGGTTAAAATAATGTGAATTAGTAGTACAAATGCAAGGATGAAAATTTCATTGGCTCAGTATCAATGAGATTTGTGGAATGTGCTCTATGCCTACAATATAGCTCTGGAAATGTAAAATGTATTTAAAGAAGTAGGTTAGTGAAAAGGTAGAGCAGAATAGAACTCCTTTGTGTGTTTGTGTGTGTGTGTATGTATGGTGTGTGTGTGTGTGTGTTTGTGTGTGTGTCTGTGTATGTATGTTTTATTGAAGAAATCCAGGAAGTATAAGAAAACAATGAAAAGTATTTGAAGTCAGTAGGAGAAATAAATCTACTAAATTGGCCATGAATCTATATGAAGAGCTGTCCTAATGATTTTAGGTCTTCAATTAAAATAAAAACAATGAAGATTATGAACATCATGATTCAACTGACAATAATTTCTCTGAAATATTAAAAGCACATAGATCATAAGATTCTAAAATCTAGTTTAAGAAGTAGAAGAGACTATAAAATCCACTAAATCTAATACACTGATTTTATAGCTATGAAATTGAAGGATCACAGAATTAACAAGTTGTTGGGACAAAATATGAACCAAGGGTATCCTAATTCCAATTCCAATGTCCTCCCCACCATGTTTAGTTGCTTCTAAGATGATAAGTACAAATTTAGAATCCACATAATACCAATAAATAAAAGTCTGATATCTAAAATTTATAAGTAATTGACATCAATCTATGACAAATGTCAAAGAACAAGAACAAGCACTTTTTTAAAAGAAGAAATCCAAACTATCAAGGATCATCTAAAAATCTATAGAAAATCTATAATATTCAGAGAAAGGCAGATTTAAATAACTCTGAGGTTTTCCTTGTTTCTATCAGTATGACAAAGATGATGAAAGATGGGAAAATGCAATATTGGAAGGCTATGGCCAGTAATTTTACTCTTTATGAAGCTCTAAATTGTGAAACTTGGACTGCTTTGGTAATCAATTCAAAATCATATGAGAAATTTACAAAATTGTTCATTCTGTATCACCCACTACTATGTTTACACCTGAAGGATTTTACTTTAAGGAAGAAAACACCTTTCTGTATAAAATTATTCATAGCAATACTATTTGTAATAATAAAAAGATAGAAACAAATAATGTGCTCAATGATTTGGGAATGGCTAAACAAATTGTGGTTTATCCATGTTATGGAATATCATTACACTGTAAAGGACAAGGAATATGAAGGACTCAAAAAAGCATAGATGTGTATGAAGAGAATTAAAGTGAAAAAGACAGAGAAAAAATAACATACAATTTATTAAAATAATGACAAGGTTAAAGGGTCATATGATTCAAGGAAAATATAGATGGTTCTAGCTTGTTCAATTTAAAGCTTCCTTAATCTTAATAAATGCTAAATTAAAAAGTATAAGATTATATATGTCTTATTCTCTGAAAATCACAATTATGCTATTTTATTTAATTGTTTGTGGACATATATGTTATAGATAACTAATTTGTGAGTTTGGATTTGTTTTTGGTGTTAAAAAAAAACAAAATGGGAAGAAAGAAGAAGAAATCATGGCCTCATACTATGTAAACAGTATTAAATGGCAAAATAAAAAAGAATACTGAATTTTAAATAAATTTAATAATTTTTCATATGGAAAAACCTTACCCAAACCAGACCTGCTTCTCAAATTGATTGATTTTATATAAGTATTTTGCCAAATCATAGTTTTCATATTTCATTTGCATATTTTACAAAAATATATTTTGTCTGTGTTGCCATGTCACATTAGCCTTTTCATATACTCATCTATATGCATATAATCTAGGATACTCATGATATAAATTTTAATAGAATTTCTGCTTGTAATTGGAACCCATAATACAAGTCCATTAATAAATTCAATTTGTGTTGTGATCTTTCCACACTTTCCATACTTTCCACTCTTCACAATGCCTAGATATCATAGTTTACATCCTGGAGAAGTCATCACAAAGATTCTGTCTTTCGGTATAGAAACTGCAGAAGGAGTGACATTTGTTGGTACCTTACCAGTAAATGATTGGCTGACAAAGTACTGCTAAGAGTCTTTAGATTAGCATACACTGGTTTTGATAGTAACAATCACTAACATTTATATAATATCTACAATGTCCCAACGACTCAGCTAAGTGTTTTAAAGATTACTTCATTTGATCCTCACAACTTTGATAAGTAAAGTGCTATTATTATCCTCTTTTTAAATTTCCTCAACAGCAAACAGAGGTTAAGTGACCTGCCCAGTGTCACACAGCTATAAGTGAGGTGAGGCTGCAATTAAAACTTAGTTCTAATGACTCTAGGCTAGGACTGTATCCATTTTGTCACCCCAGCTCCCCTCTAGATAAATTTTAAACATATCCAATATAGAAATGCAATTTAATTTTTCAATCTCTTCACTTTTTTCAGACAATTCTGTCACTAAGTGGTGATATCACAAAAACACACTCATGCCATTGAACTGTTCATTTTTTTCAGTTTTAGTGGATAATAGTAAGAGGAGACAGAAGACTTTTTTTTTTATTTGAACAAGCAATAATAACTATATCCTAAATATGTTCTGCCAGACTGGCATTTTCCAATCAGTTCTATTTTTTTCTATGGTTATCTTATATCTTAAATTCCTCCAATGTTGGATTTAGCTTCTGTTTTCTCAATCTAGTTTTTCCTTGACATTTTTTGATCGGGACTATATTTTCTCTTGTTTAGCCAGGTCCCAAGTTACTGAAAATCCTCTCTGGCCAAATGACTGCTTCTCAAAATCTTTCATAGTACTACAATAAATAAATAAATGATTCAGTGATCTTTCTACAATCATCAGAGCCATTTGGTAGGAGAAAATACAACAGTACATCTCAGTCAACTTAATTTAAAAGAAAACCTCAAACTTCTCTAAGTTTATTTCATTCCACTTAGTGATACTTTCACTGCTATAATATTATGTGCCAGTGACTCTCTGGTAGTTTAAATATTCCATTTCTAGACCAGCCCATCTTTTTACTTCAAAGTTCTCTCTCTTTACTTAAAATCTAGTTTAAAAAAATTGTGCCTTCAGGGTTGTGACCAAAAGTACCAATAAAAATGGTAATAGTATTATGTATTAAGTGTCAGTTAATAAGGAATTCAGGCAAAAATGTGCTGTTTAATGTTCAACAAGAAGCTCTGTGGAAAAATTGTTCCTATGACCCATTTTTAAGTTTAATCTATATGATTAACATTTTCTCTATCACTTTCTTGAGTTTAGACCAGAAAACAATAAATCAAGCATTTATAACATTATTTTGCAACCTTTACCAATTTTCAAGGTGTAAATAATCACACTTAAAAAGTTAACAATTAGTTATCTTGAGTTGGTTCAAATTGTCTCCAATACACTCCTGATTTTACTTAGATCATTTTAGAAAGTTGGTCTCCAAACTAATTATGCAAAATCACATGCTTGGGCACTCATGTAGAAGTATTGCCATTCATATGTTATTAAACTAAAGCAGGTGCCCAGTTTTTTGCTTGGAAAATGTAAAAGTATAAGAATTGGCCCCTCTCTTTAAGGAGTTCATAACAATAATGGGAGAGAAAGCTTGATTCATATAAAATTTCCATAGAGAACTCTAAGGCACTATATAACCAGATATTAGATGGTATAACCTAAAATCTAGAATCTATAGAGGTTCAGAGAACAGTTCACATGAGTTATCATAGTCATACAAGTCTTGCTACCAAAAGTTGGACTTGTGCTGGGCTTTGAAGGGTCGGCCAAATTTTGGATGGGCAGAAAAAGGAAGGATATTGTTGTAGGAGGGTTTGATGAATCTCAGACAGTTGAAATCACAAAGGAACTCAACCACATTGCCCAGAAATTAAAATTCAACAAATATTATTTGGACATCTTCCACGGCTCAATTTTGTATTCCTTATTATAAGGATATAAAAGACAAAAGTCAAGTTTTATGCATATATATTATATGTATTATATATACCATATTACATGTATTATAAACAAAATGATATTTATATAATATATTCTATGTGTTATGTATGTGATGTGTTATATATAACATATATTTAATATATTATTATATGTATGCATATTTACTATTTAAATTTTGGTAATTTTCTTTATATCCAAATAATAAGAATTACAAAATTAAATACAGGAAGACATTCAAAGATTTGTTGAATTTGGATTTCTGGGCACTGTGGTTGATATACAGATCTATACACACAAATATAGCTATACATACATGCATATATCTCAGAGTCCTTAACCTAAGTGTTGACATCAAGACATCGATATAAGATTCCTATCCCAATGGCATGGGCATTTATCTTTTAAAAAACCACTGTACTCAATTCTCTTAATTTCTATACCAATTCATTTTATTCTTGTCTATCTGCTTTAGAAACTAATGACCAATCAGATGGTTAAGAAATAAGTTTAATCATTGAATTCCAAATCTAACTAAACAATCAGATACGATCAAAAAGCCTAGTTTTAGAATTGAAAATAATCTTAGGGATCTAGTATACTTCTTTCATTTTACAGATAAGAAAACAGATTCTGAGGTAAGCCATACCCTAGGCACTACCCTAATTAGGTAGAAAAGGGTACTGAAACTAAGGTTTCTGATTCTAAATTCAGAGTTCTTTCCACTTCATTACACTGCCTTCCAAACTGAAGCAGTTATTTAATCAGAACTGAATTCTCCATTTTTACATAAAGAGGGGGCACATTGACTAACTTAAAAAGGAACATTTTGGAGTATCTTAATGACTCCTAAATAATTTCTCCTCTTTTCACTTTCAAATCATGTTAAGGAGTTGGGGAAAGGGGTTATGCCTAACCTCTACTATTATTAAATATAATTATTTCCATTTTATTTTTTAAAAATTCAACTTATAGCTAAAATATACTATTAGAAGTTTTTGGAAGAAAATGTTCCTTTACACTAATGAACTTTACTGGAGTTGTGAATTGATTCAACCATTCTGGAGAGCAATTTGAAAGCCCAAAGTGCAATAACACTGTGCATACATATTGATCCAGAAATAGCACTATTAGTCTATATCTCAAAGAGGA
This sequence comes from Macrotis lagotis, assembly GCF_037893015.1. NCBI lineage: Eukaryota > Metazoa > Chordata > Mammalia > Peramelemorphia > Peramelidae > Macrotis > Macrotis lagotis. Next base: position 398,555,467 of record NC_133666.1, read on the forward strand.
CAAAAGAAAGGGTAGAAAAAGCCCACATGTACAAAAATATTTATAGCAGCTCCTTTCATAGTGGCAAAGACCTGGAAATTGAGGGGGTTCTTATCAATTGGGGAAATGGCTAAACAAAATGTGGCATATAAATGAGATGGGATACCATTGTTATGTAAGAAATCATGAACAAGCAGATTTCAGAAAAACCTGGAAAGACTTACATGAACTGATTCTGAGTAAAGTGAGTAAAACCAAAAGAACACTGAACACAGTAATAGCAACATTGTGTGATCAACTATGATACACAGCTCTTCTAAACAAAACAATCACCAAAGACAATTTCTAAAGACTTGCATTGGAAAATTCCATCAATATGCAAAGAATTATGGAGTCTGAATGTAAACTATTTTTTTCTTTCTCCTGATTTTTTTCCTTTGCTCTGATTCTTCTTTCATGGTATGAATAAAACGGAAATATGTTTACCATGATTGTACATGCCTAGATTATATCAGATCATTTGCTGTCATGGGGAGGGGGTGAATGAAGAAAAGGGGGGGAAGGGAAAAAAATATGGAACTCAAAATCTAACAAAAACTAATCTTGAAAATTATCCTAATATTTTTAAAACGAAATTGACTATATGCTAAGCAAACATTAATAAGAAGAAATCTGTTGGCTCTATTCAATATAATTTCATTGCTTATTGTATCTTTTAAAAAGAGGCAATCTCCTTCCTTATCCCTTTTAATAAAATCTATTTTTGCTTTTTCTTTGCGTAAGTTCTGAATAGCTATCCCGACTTTTTTTCACTTTAGCTGAAGCATAATATATTCTGCTCCAGTATTTCATCTTTACCCCAGGTATATATATCTCTGCTTCAAATGTGTTTCTTGTAAACAACTTATTAAAAGATTCTAGTTTTTAATCCACAATGATATCTGCTTCTATTTTATGGGAGAGTTCATACTATTCAAATATACCATTATGATTACTAACTTTATATTCATATAAAGGCTCAAATCACTAATAATTTTAAAAGTTCTTTGGAAATCTAATATAAAAAAACAATAATTGTGCAGCAACATCCTGAGCTTTTAGTTGTAAATTGCTTATAGATAAAAGATGTTATGATAGTAATTATGTAAATGAATGTGGGGAATTAACTTGCTACCCTACTTGTTTCAGGACTAATACTGAAAGCAAGAAGTATACAAGGATATTTAAATACAATTAAAGATGAACTAGTTCAAAAGAAAAACAAATTCTGATTGACATAAATGATTCCTTTTCATTGAATCAACCCAGAGACAATAAGAACTTTCAACTAGGGAGGAAAAAATGGCAACAACTTATGTCTTCGCCTTAAACACTATTCATCATTACATCATGATTTAAGCACGTTTGTGTTAGTTAAAACTCTTTATATTTAAAATTTTATATTTAATGAGAGAGAAAAACTTACCTACTTTACAAGCTCCAACCAATATTTGTATTTCTCAACAGGTAGCCAGATGATACAATTAACTCAAAGTAAAGGTTCTTATTGAAGTGACTTAATAAGAAAAGTAACAAGGAAGCATATCCCCCATAAACCTTTGGCACATTTGCCCACTAATATACAGCACCAATGAAAACAATAGACCCACATAAAGTTCACATCTGTGTTTAAGGCATATACTAGGAAAACCTACAACTCTGAAGCTGTAGTGAAACAAGACCACTGCTGTCCCAAAATAACTTCCAAAGACTAGTCTTAAAAATCTCTGATATTTGCTGCTCCTTTGGACCCTGCAATAGAATACAATGATTAATGTGGCTTTACTTCTTAAGGTATAGTTACTACTATCCACTAAGTGGTGCAGTAGATGAATTGTTGAACCTGGACTCAGGAAGATTCATTTTCTTAGATATGTGACCTTGGGCAAATCACTTAACCCTGTATGCCCCAGTTACATATCTTTCAAATGATCTAGAATAGGGAGATGGCTAACCAGTACCTTTGCCAAGAAAACTCCAAATGAGGTCACAAAGAGTCAGACACACTTGAAATAACTATACAGCATAACAACTTGGGTATAGCTGATATCCTGGTTAAAGTCATTGCCATGGAGTTTCAAATAGAATTTGAGTCCATCACCTTAGACCAGTGCTTGTATTTCTTTTTTCTTTGTTTCTTTCTTTCTTTCTTTCTTTCATTTGTTCATCTTTTTTCTTTTTTCCTTAGTTTCTTTCTTACTTGTTTGCCTTCTTAGTTTCTTTTTTTTTGCTTCATTCATTCTTGATTGCTTCCTTGGCTTCTTTCTTTCCTTCTTTCTTTCTTTCTTTCTTTCTTTCTTTCTTTCTTTCTTTCTTTCTTAGTTTTTCTTGATTTCATTCTTTACTTCTTTCTTAATTTCTTTCTGATCATGTTGTATATTATAATAATAACTTTTTTATAACCTCTTTACAAAAACTTTATTTAAAATTTTTACATCAATATTCATTATGGAGATTGGTTTATAATTTTCTTTCTCAGTTTTGGCTCTTACTAGCTTATGTATCAGTACCATATTAGTATCGTAGAAGTAATTTTGCAGAACCCCTTCTCCTATTATTAAAAATAGCTTATATAAAATTGGAATTAAAGGTTCCTTAAATGTTTGCTAGAATTAAATTCATGTGGTTTTGGAGATTTTTTCCCTTAGGCAGTTTATTGATGATTTGCTCAATTCTTTTTCTGAAATGGGCTTATTTAAGTATTTTATTTTCTCCTCTATTGATCTGGGTAGGTTACTTTTTTAATTTATGCATTCATTTCACTTAGTTTGCCAAATCTATTAGCATACAGTTGTGTAAAATTTTCCAAATTATTATTTTAATTTTCTCCTCATTAGTGGTGAGTTCACTTTTTCATTTTTGATGATACTTTGGTTTTCTTCTTTCTTTCTTTTTAAAAATCAGATTCAATAAAGGCTTAGCTGTATTTTTTATAAAACCAACTTAATTTTATTTTTTAATTCAATGATTTTGTTTAAATTTTATTAATTTATCCTTTGATTTTCAGAATTTCTAATTTGGTATTTTATTGGGGATTGCTAATTTGTTCTTTCTCTAGTTCTTTTAGTTGTATGCCCAATTTACTGATTTCTTTTTCTCTATTTTTTCATATAAGCATTTAGAGATTTAAATATCTCCCCAAAAACTACTTTGGCTACATCCCACAAGTTTTGATATGTTGTCTAATCAATGTCATTGTCTTGGATGAAATTTTTGATTATTCCTATGATTTCTTTTTCAATGCACTCATTCTTTAAAATTAGGTTATTTAGTTTCCAATTAATTTTTAGTTTAGCTTTCCATGGCCCTTTGGTATAGGCAATTTTTATTGTATCATGATCTGAAAAGGATCTATTCAATATTTCTACTTTTCTGCATTTGAGTATGATAGATGGTCATTTTTTGTGTAGGTGCCATGTACTGCAGAGCAAAAGATATATTCCCTTCTATCTCCATTCAAATGTCTCCTATCTTTTCTAAGTTTTCTAAAATTCTATTCACCTTCTTAACTTCTTGTTTATGTTGTAATTAAATTTTTCTAATTCTGAGAGAGAGAGGTTGAAGTCCCCCAATATTATAGTTTTGCTCTCTATTTCTCCCTGTTTTTGTTTAGCTTCTTCTCTAAGAATTTGGATGTTATACCACTTGGTGTATATATGTTTTAGAAGGATATAATTTCATTGCTTATGGTATCTTTTAAAAAGAGGTAATCTCCTTCCTTATCACTTTTAATAAAAATCTATTCTTGCTTTTTCTATGCCTAAGTTCTGAATTGCTATCCCAACTTTTTTCACTTTAGCTGAAGTATAATATATTCTGCTCCAGGATTTTATCTTTACCCCTTTCTTCTTCTAACTCTGCTTCAAATGTGTTTCTTGTAAACAACTTATTAAAAGATTCTCATTTTGGGTGGCAGCTAGGTGGTGCAATGGATAGAGCACCAGCCCTGGAGTCAGGAGTACCTGAGTTCAAATCCAGCCTCATACACTTAATAATTACATAGCTTTGTGGCCGTGGTCAACCCACTTTAACCCTATTTGCCTTGGAAAAAAAACCTAAAAAAAATTCTGGTTTTTAATCCACAATGATATCTGCTTCTATTTTATGGGAGAGTTAATACTATTCACATATACCATTATGATTATTAACTCTATTATTTCCCTCCAAACTATCTTCCCCTGGTTCTTTTCCTTTATCTGTCCTCACCAATGTCTGCTTCTGACTACTGCCTTTTTTCCTATCAGAAATTTTCCTTTCCTTCTACCTTTCCCCTTTAACTTTTCTTTTTAACTTTTACTTTCACCCTCCCTTTTATCAGTCTCCTCTTCCCCTTTGTTTCCCTCCCCCCTCCACTTCCTTGTAGGGTATAATAAATTTTTAATCCCAATTAGGAAGTATGTTAATCTGTTAAGAGTAGGATGTACTCAGTGTTCAAACTCTCCCGTCTTTCCTTCCACTATAATAGCTCTTTGTGATTCTCCATATAGTATTATTTGTCTTCTAATGCATAGCCTTCTCGGTATAACCCTTCTTTTCATGGCTTTACTGTTTTAATCCTGTCTTAATAACCACAACCCCAGTGTAAAATTATACCTCTTGAAAGCTCGGCCAAGATGGCAGAGAGAAGATAGGCATTATGTGAAGTGTGCCTGGTTCCCCTCAAAAATAACAAGAAAAAACCTCTTAACAGAAATTCAATCAACAAAATCCAGAAAAAGAAACTAGGAGAAGAACACCTACCAACAATGTCTGTCTCAGAGGACCACTGGTGAACCAGGAACAGAGAGCAGAGGGTGAGCATACAACAACAGTGGGGTGAAGCCAGAGGACTGGCCTTAGCCGTAAATACTTTGGTGAGTGGCGGCCGAAGACCGACCTTACCTGTGGAATCTTTGGTGTGGGGGAGAGGGGAGTGAGACTTGAGCTCCATTCATTTTACAGAGCATTCTTCCCAGAATGAAGGGACACCCTTCCCCCTACCCCATCAGGCTCAGGTGTGGGCAACAGAATTCATTCAGTTGAAAGGGAGATTAACTCAGTACCACAGGGCCCAGTCCATTGATGCAGGACAATTCAGATCCTGCTGCCCTTTCTCCCTCCCTTCTTACTCCCTCCAGGATTAGGGAGAGCTCTTCAAACGCTTCAGAGAAAGAAGGCAGCATCTCCTACTGGCTGGCCCACTTGTAGTTACTAATCTAAGTGAACAAAGCCTCTAGGGTTTTCAAAAGAAACCTCTGAGAGTCAGCCCTTACCCAACACAAGATCCTAGGAAAATGAAGGTAGGCCATTGAATCATGGAGGGGCCCATGGAGAAATTCTTAGAAGAAACAGATTCTAACCCAGAGAGATATAGCACTTCTGAGGAGCATATGAATTGGTCTCCAGCCCAGAAAGATTTCCTGGAAGAAATCAGGAAGGATCTTAAAAAATCAATTGGAAAATTGGGAAAAGAAACTCAAGAGAAAATTAACACATTGCAAGAGAAAATTAACATCTTGCAACAAGAAAACACATCCTTGGAAAATACAATTGGACAAATACAATAATAAAATAATTCTCTCAAAACTGCACTTTGGCAAATGGAAAACTCTTTCCAAAATAGAATTGACCAACTGGAAAAGGAGTTGAAATAGGTAAATGAAGAAAATTCTTCTCTAAAAATAAAGAATGAAATCCCTATAAACTAATGACTTCATGAGATAAGATTCCCTTAAACAAAACCAAAAGATAGAAAACATAGAAGAAAATGTAAAATACCTTATCAGCAAAACCACTGCCTTAGAAAATAGATCAAGCAGGGACAATCTGAGAATTAAAGGACTTCCTGAAAACACTGAAGAGTAAAAAAAACCTGAACTTAATATTACAGGATTTAGTGATGGAAAACTACCCTGATATCATGAAACCAGAGGGCAAAATAGTTATTGAAGGAACACATCTATCCCCTCTGTAAAGAGATCCTAAAATGAAAACACCAAGGAATGTTGTGGCCAAATACCAGAACTATCAGATAAAAGACAAAATCCTACAAGTAGCCAAAAAGAAACTATTTAGGTACCAAGGGGCCACAGTAAGGATTACAGAGGACCTGACTGCATCAACATTAAGGAATTGAAGGGTCTGGAATGGGATATTTCAAAGAGCAAGGGAGCTTGGAATGCAGCCAAGAATCCACTATCCAGCAAAGATGAGCCTTCTCTTCCAGGAGAAAAGATGGACATTTAAAGAAATGGGAGACTTCCAAAGTTTCTTGATAAAAGACCAGAGCTAAATCAAAAATTTGGACACCAAACAGGAGGCCCAAGAGACACATGAAAAGGCAAAATAAATAAATAAATGAATGAATTAATAAATGAATGAAAAGGTAAAGAAAAAAACTGCTAATCAATGAGATGTAACTGGCTATATCCCTGCCTGGGAGGAAGATTCTCATAACTCCTGAGAATTTTAACTCTATTAGAGAAAATATACTTGGGAAGAAGTGATGGACAGTAATGATTTATCTATGAGACTGCTATCCAATAAGATGAAACTGGCTATATCGCTACCTGGGAGAAAGACTCTAATAACTCTTGCGAATTTTGATTCTATTAGAGAGAAAAATACTTAGCCAGAGATGATGGCCACTTGACTTTTCTGTGACTCAGATAGAATTATTTAAAAGCAATACCTCCTTAAAGAGGAGATTGAATGGGGTAAATCACATTACATTAAGAGGTACAAAAGACATATTACAGTAGAGGGGAAGAAGGGAGGAGGTGAGACCACCTGAATCTTCCTTTCATCAGACTTGGCTCAATATTCATGAGCTAAAGTATCATATAAGGCAAAAATCACTACATAATCCACTTATACACTCCCCCACTAAGAACACTCCTCTAATTGCAGCTAACTGTAAAGTAAATCACAATCACTTCATGATCCTTTTATATCTAGACCTTCTAAGCATATTCCCTCCCTCTTTCACTATAGTAATTCAGCATATTACCTAAAGTATCAAGTAGATTTTTTCTTTACCCTCTTATTTATTTATTTGTTTGTTTGTTTCTTTGCTTGTTTATTTATTTTACCTTTTCATGTGTCTCTTGAGCCTCCTGTTTGGTGTCCAAATTTTCGATTTAGCTCTGGTCTTTTATCACGAAATGTTGGAAGTCTCCCATTTCTTTAAATGTCTATCTTTTCCCTGGGACTCATCTTTGCTGGATAGTGGATTCTTGGCTGCAATCCAAATTCCCTTGCTCCAGCCTTTCTGGAGAGCAATTTGGAATTTTGTTGGCCAAAGGCAACAAAAATGTGCTTAACCTTTGATCCAGCAATACCACTACTGGGTATATACCATGAAAGATTATGAAAAAGGGTAAAATATCACTTGTACAAAAATATTCATAGCAGCCCTGTTTGTGGTGGCAAAGAGTTGGAAATTAAGTGAATATCCTTCAATTGGGGAATGGCTTAAAAAACTGTGGTATGTGTTGGTGATGGAACACTATTGTCCTATTAGAAACCAGGGGGGATGGAAATTCAGGGAAGCCTGGAAGGACTTGCATGAACTGATGCTGATTGAGATGAGCAGAACCTGAAGAACATTGTACACCCTAATAACAACATGGGGGTGATAATTAGCCTTGATGGACTTGCTCATTCCATCAGTGCAATAAGCAGGCAGAATTTTTGGATGTCTGCAATGGAAAATACCATCTATATCCAGGGAAAGAACTGTGGAATTTGAACAAAGACCAAAGACTATTAACTTCAATTTAAAAAAAAAACAGCAACATTATTTTATTATGTAACTGGCTATACTTTATTTTTTTCCTTAAAGGATATGATTTCTCTCTCATCACATTCAACTTTGATCAATGTATGCCATGGAAGCAATGTAAAGACAAATAGACTGCCTTCTGTTGTGGGAGTATTGTAAAACTCAAAATAAATAAAATATTTCTAAATATATATGTATATATATATATATATATATATATATATATATATACACATATATACATACTTCTTTTATCTTTTGTGATAGAAATACAATTCTCAAGGTTTAGTTAATTGATTGACTAATCAATTTATAAACAGCATTACCTCTCAGTCACTTCATATCCACAGCCTCTTATCCAGGTACACTCCCATTATTTGTCCCATTACAAATACACTTCTCAAGAGTCAAGAACAGTATTACATTTTCAATTGATATCACACCCTCTTTCCAAGTACTCTCGACAGAAATACAATATTCATGAGCTAATGTCATGTAAAACAAAATCATTGGATAATCTACTTATACACTCCCCCTCAAAGTACACTACTCTAATTGTAGCTAACTATCCAGTAAAGCACAACCACTTCATGATCCATTTATATCTAGACCTAAGTATATTACCTCCCTCTTTCACTATAGTAATTCTGCCTATTACCTAAAGTATCAAGTAAAGCAAATCAGTTCACAATCTATTTATATTCACACTCAATAAGTACACAATTCTTCCCTCCCTGTAGTATAGACCCTATAGTACTAAAGGATCAAATAAACAGTCACTTCATGACTCTCAAGTCACTCCCTCTTTCTGATTCAGTAGAAATAGAACTATCTTAATCAAAATCACTTCATGACTCATTTGTACCTATACCCTTTAAATACAGTCCATCCAATGATATTCAGCCCTCATGACCTAAGGTACTGACTAAATCATGATCACTTTCAAAGTCAACTTATACCCATACCCTCTCTCTAAGTATACTTCTTTTAAGTATCCTAAGAGAATTATAGTTCTCAAGAGTCACAAATATTATATTCCTGTGTAGGAACATATCCTGTCTAATGTTATTGACTAGCAGCTTTTCCCCTTCCTATTGAACTTTTTACATATCTCTTGAGTATTGTATTTGAAGATCAGATTTTTTCTGTTCATTTTTTGGGTTTTTTAATCAGAAAATTTTGAAATTCCTGTATTTAACTGAAAGCCATATTTTCCCCTGAAAGATTATGCATGGTTGCTGATTCTTGGTTATAATTCAAAGTCTTTGCCCTCTGGAATATCACATTCCAGACTCTTCAGTCCTTTAATGTTCAAGCTAATAAGTCCTATGTAATTCTGATTGAGTTTCCTTGGTATTTAAATTCCTTCTTTTGGCTCCTTGCAATATTTTCTCCTTTATTTGAGAATTTTGGCTATAATATTCCTTAGATATTTTATTCTGGAACCTCTGCAGGTGATTGACGAATTATTTCCAAGACTATTTTGTCTTCTCATTCTAGGATTTTAGGGCAGTTTTCCATGATAATTTCCTTGAAAGGTATTTTCTAAGATCTTTTTATTTCTTATCAAGGCTTTCAGGTAATAATTCATAAATTATCTTTCCTGGATCTATTTTCTAGGCGAGTTGTTTGTTTTTCTCTTTTTTCTTTGCCAGGCAATGGGGTTAAGTGACTTGCCCAAAGTCATACAGCTAAATACATTTTTAAGTGTCTGAGGTCCAATTTGAACTCAAGTCCTCCTGACTCTGGGCCAGTGCTCTATACACTGGACCACCTAAATGCCCCATTGTTTTTCCAAACAGTTACTTTACATTTTCTTGTATTTTTTCCAGTCTTTTAGTTTTGTTTGATGAAATCTTGGTGTCACATAGAGTCATTAGTTTCCATTTGTCCAATTCTAAATTTCAGGGTTTAATTTTCATGAGTTAATTTTTGTTTCTTTTCCAGTTGGTTAATTTTACTTTTTGATGAATTGCATATTTTTTTCAGTAGTTAATTTTTACTTTTAAAAGGAGAAATTTTTCATAATTCTTCTGCTGACTCTCATTTCTTCTCTCAATTTTTCTTCTTCCTCGTTTCTTTGGTTTTTAAAATTGTTTTTGAACCTAAGAGATTGTAGATTTGAGATCAGTTCATATACTTCTCTGAGGCTTCATATGTAGGCAGTTTGCCACTGCTTTCCTCTCCAGAGATGGCATTTTTATAGTCTCTTTCAGAATAGGGTTAGCACTCTTTTTGGTTTTTTGATAATTTTGATAATTGAGCTCCATTCCTGGGGTACAAAGATATAGTCCCAAGCTTTCCATGCTGGGGCCAGGATATGGTCCCTGATTATCATTTAGCCAGATGTTGCCTAGACAGAAGTTTGCTTCTTCTTTTATGCCAAGGTGTTGCCTATGTAGCAGTTTCTTCTGAACCTCATCCTGCCTCTTGCACTAGCATTCCTAGGGCTCAGACTTTGTCTTCCAAGCTAGAGGTGAGACCCTCACTGATAACCTGTTGCCAGTACCTGAACTGTGCTGTGGCTAAGAGACTGCCACTGGTTTTCATATTCCCCCATCCATTCTGGTCTATGTTTCCTCTTTATTCAAAAGAGAAGAACTTCTACTAAAATTATTCCATGATATCTTTAGTTGGGCAATTGTTTTACCCTATTTTTGTGTAGCCTGTAGTTTTAGGTTCTGAATAAACGCTTCTTTGAAAGTTGTTTAGGGAAAGGTTCTGGGAGCTTTCTAGCTTTGCACTGCCATCTTGACTCTGCCCTGGAAACCCCATTTGAAGATTTTTTTTAAGGTTTTTGCAAGGCAAATGGGGTTAAATGGCTTGCCCAAGACCACACAGCTAAGTAATTATTAGGTTTCTGAGGCTGCATTTGAACTCAGGTACTCTTGACTCTAGGGCCTGTGCTCTATCTACTGTGCCACCTAGCCACCACTCCATTTGGAGTTTTCGTAACAAAGATACTGAAATAGTTTGCTATTTCCTTCTCCAGCTCATTTTACCAGTGAGAAAACTGAGACAAACAAGGTTAAGTGACTTATCCAAGACCACACAGCTAATAAGTTTCTGAGTTCTGATTTGAACTCAGATCTTGATAATTCTAAGCCTGGCACTCCATTCACTGCATGATTTAACTACCCGCATTTTTTTTGTCTCTCACTCATAAGAACCCATGGGTCATATCATTGTCAATACTGTCCATGGAGTTTTCATGGCAAGGATATTGGAGTGGTTTGCCATTTCATTCTCCAGAGGCAAATAGAATTCAATACCAGGTAAATGTCTGAAGCCATATTTGAACTCAGGTCTTCCTAACTTCAGCACTCTATCCACTAAGTCATATAGCAGGCTCAAAATAAAATAGATAAAATCAAAGTGCTATGAGAAATCAGAGAAAAGAAAAATAATATAGCAACAGCAGTAAGAATAGTAATATTAATAAATATCTAGCATGTGTATAGCTATCCAGTGTTTTGAAAGTACTTTATTATTATCTCATTGTATCCTTATAATAAAGATGACAGATAGCTCTTATTATTATTCTGATTTTGGAGCTGAGCAAACGGTAGTTAAGAGACATGTCCAGGGTTCCATAGCTTCTTAGTATCTGTACCTCTATTTGAATTCTAGGCCTCCTGACTTCAAGACCAACACTTTCCACTGTAGTGTCCATTTGACTCCTGGAGAGGGGAATGTCCAGGAATGAATAGTTAAAAATAACATAGAACTTTTAAATTCTTGGGCAAATCACTTAACAGTACTGAGTCTCTGTTTATTTTATCAGCAAAATGAGTTATCCTCCACGGCCCCTAAGGTCTTTTACAGTTTTGTTTTCGTAATTCTGTCTTTCTCCTATTCATCTAACAGTAACATATGTTCAGGGTCTGAAGACCTGAATTTGGATATGTTCTTCCTCTGTAAGCCTGAGAAAATGATTTTACCTTTCTGGGTATCTGTTTTCTTATAAATAAAACAAGATAATTAGACTTTACCAGATGACCTTTAAAAGGAGCAGCAGGGTGAACAGTGGTTAGAGTGCTGGACTGAGGTCAAGAAGACTTCAGTTCAAATCTTGCCTCAGAAACTTTCTAGCTGTGTGGTCCTGAGCAAGTCGCTTAATCTTTGCCTCAATTTCCTTATCTTTAAAATGAGCTAGAGAAAAAAATAGCAAACTATTTTATAATCTTTGCCAAAAAAAACACAAAAATGAATCAAGAAGAGTTGGAAATGACTGAAATACCACTAACTTACAACAGAGCTTTAAAAGCATAATTCTACAATTTCAAACTACAATCAAAGAGCAATAAAACTATGCATACCCTTTAATCCAGCAATACCCCTACTGGGTCTATATCCAAAAGGATCATTAAAAAAATTGGAAAAAACTCACATACAAAAATATCATAGCAGCTCTGTCTGAGGTGGCAAAGATTTGGAAATTGGGGGCACTCCATCAATTGAGGAATGGTTGATCAATTTATGGTATATGAATGTTTTGGAGAGACTTGCATGAGCAGATGCTGAGTGAAGTAAGCAGAGTCAGGAGAACATGGATCAACTATATTAGATGTGGCTGTTCTCAGCAGTTCATTAATCAAAGACAATTTTGAGATACCTTTTATGGAAAATGACATCCACATCCAGAAAAAAAAAACTAAAAATAAAACAAAACACTAGGGAGTCTGAATACATAGCAAAGTATACGATTCTCACTTTTTAAAATTTTCTTTATTTTTTTCTTTCTTTCTCATGGTTTTCTTTCTCCTTAGCTCTAATTCCTCTTTCACAATGTCTAATATTAAAATATGTTAAAAATAATTGTACATGTAGAACTTTTACCAGATTGTTGATTGCCATGGGAAGGAGAGAGGGAAGGGAGGGTGGCAGAAAAATGTGGAACTCATAAATTTGTAAATGAATCAATGTTGAAAACTATCTTTTCATATAACTGAAAAATAAAATAAAGTGCAAAAAAGGGCTAGCTCTACAAAATGGACCTTTTACCAGTTCTCTCTTTTTTACTCTCTCTCTAAGTGAACTCAGGTAACATGTTATTTCATGTCAAGGGAAGAAACAAGGTATAATATACTATTGGGTATTAAACAATCTCTACCTTTGAAAAGATCATCATAAGAATATAATACTGGACCTGTTTGGGCAGCTTCTATTGAAAGAAATCGGGGGTGGAGCCAAGATGGCGACAAGAAGGGGTCAAGTCTTAGGCGCTCTCTGATAAAACTTGTAAACTAAGGACTCTAACTAAACTTTCGAGAGACAGAACCCACAAAGGGACCCAGAGAGGCAGTTCTCCTACTAAAGGTAACCTGGAAAAGAGCAGAAAGGCTCTGCTCCCCGGGGTCTGAGGTGCAGCCCGCCAGAGGGGTGGCCCACCTGAGCGAAAGAACTTCAGCCTCCCAGAGGCAGCCAGAGGGCACTAGGAGCCGCAGCTCACAGCTTCGGGGGAGTCTCCTGAGTTGCACCCCAGAGAGCACCAGGCACAAAGTGGGGGAACAGTGGGGGACCTCTGCCAGAGCGAGCACATGGAGCCCATCCCTCAGGGCACACAGCAAGCAGCTTAGTCTTTCTGCAGCTCAGATCCAGAAACAGAAACGGCCAGAGCCAGTAAGCAAGAGCCTCCAGGACATGAGCCCATTGAGCTGATGGAGGGGAGTGAAGAGAGACTGCTGGGCTCTGTCCTCTAACCCTGGAACAGGACTCTGGGCTGCTGACGACATTAAGATCCTGATAGCAGTCTAGGCCCCCCATAGAACAGCAGGGCCCCCCCCACCTCAGCCCCATGGCAGAGGGGGGTGCACCTGGTCATTCACAGACCAGGAGGGAGGACAGAGCCTCACACACTGAGACCTTTGTGGAAGTGTCCCAAAAACTCAGGAAGCACCCAAAAATCAGGCCCAGGCTGGGAAAATGAGCAAGCAGAGAAACAAAAGGAAGACTATTGAGAAATATTTTTCAAATGAGCCCAAGAAGGATCAAAATACTCAGTCTGAAGATGAGGAAGCACAAGCTCCTGCATCTAAAGATTCCAAGAAAAACAGAAATTGGGCTCAGGCTATGACAGAGCTTAAAAAAGACTTTGAAAATCAAATGAGGGAGTTGGAAGAAAAACTAGGAAAAGAAAGGAGAGAGATGCAGGAAAAACATGAAAATGAAGTCAACAACTTAGTCAAGGAAATCCAAAAAAAATGCTGAAGAAAATAGCATGCTAAAAACCAGCTTAGGTCAAATGGATAAAATAGTTCAAAAAGTTATGGAGGAGAAGAATGCTTTAAAAAGCAAAATTGGCCAGATAGAAAAAGAAATAAGAAAACTCTCTGAGGAGAACAAATCCTTCAGACAAAGAATAGAATTCAGGGAGATTGATGAATTTACCAGAAATCAGTAATCAATACTTCAAAACCAAAAACATGAAAAATTAGAAGAAAATGTGAAATATCTCATTGAAAAAACAACTGATATGGAAAAAAGACTTAGGAAAGATAATTTAAAAATTCTTGGAATACCTGAAAGTCATGATCAGGAAAAGAGCCTTGACATCATTTTCAAAGAATTACTACAGGAAAATTGCCCTGATATTCTAGAAGCAGAGGGCAAAATAGAAATGGAGAGAATCCACCGATCCCCCCGAGAAAGAGATCCTAAAACCCCTAGGAATATTATAGCCAAGTTCCAGAACTCCCAAGTCAAAGAGAAAATATTACAAGCAGCTAGAAAGACACAGTTCAAATATCATGGAGCTGCAGTCAGGATCACACAGGACTTAGCAGCAACTACATTGGAAGCTCGTAGGGCTTGGAATATAATATACCAGAAGGCAAAAGAGCTCAGAATGCAGTCAAGAATGAACTACCCAGCAAGGTTGAATGTCCTCTTCCAGGGAAAAAGATGGACTTTCAATGAACCGGGGGAATTTCAAATGTTCCTTTTGGAAAGGCCAGAGCTAAACAGAAGGTTGGATCTTCGATACAGGACTCAGGTGAAGCATGGATATTGGAGGAGAGGGGGAAAATATAAGGGACTTAATGATGATGAACAGCATGTATGCCTGCATAGAAAAATGACACTGATAATACTCATATGAACCTTCTTAGCTAATAGAGCAGGTAGAGGGAGCTTTTATAGTTGAAGCACAGGAGAAACCTGAATTTGAATATAAAATATGGTGTAAAATGGATTCAACAGAAAAAAAGGGAAATGTAATGGGAGAAAGAAAAAGGAGAGGGGGAATAGGCCAAGATATTTCATATAATAAGATTTTTTTATTACAATGAGCTATTGCAATGATATGGAAGGGGGAGGCAGGGGGGGAATGAGGGAACCTTTGCTTGCATCAGAGGTGACTAGGAGAGGAAACAGCATATATACTCAATGGGGTATAGGCATTTGGAGTAAGAAGGAGGGAGGGCAGGGGAAAGGGGTAGGGATGTGAATAAAGGAGGAGAGGATGGACCATGGGGGAAGAGTGGTCAGATATAACACATTTTCTTTTTTAATTCTTGCAAGGGGCTGGGATTGTAAGGTCTGTCCAGGACCATAGGGCCAGGTGGATTCTGGGCCTAAGAGGTGGTATGGGGGCTCAGGGCTTCTTGGCCCCAGGACCAGGGATCTGTCTGCTGCGCCACTCAGCTACCCTACAGCAGAGTCATAGTGAAAGGAGAGAGAAAATAGAGTACATGGTAATGGAGAAATAAGAAAGGAGGGAGTTGTGATCAGCAATGGCAATGTTGGAAAAATATGAAAGTTACTCTTGTGATGGACTTACCATAAAGAATGCGATCCACCCATGACATAGTTGTTGGTGTTGGAAGGAAGGCTGAAGCACATTTTTTATTATTATTATTATTATTATTATTTGGGGGCAGGTGCAGGGCAAATGGGGCTGGGTGGCCTTCCTGGGGCCACATAGCAGGGTGATCTTTTGGTGTCTGAGGCCAGATTTGGACCCAGGTGCTCCTGGCTCAAGGGCCAATGCTTTGTCTGCCACCCATCCACCCCTACTATTATTATTATTTTATTTTATTTTGGGTCTTTTTTTTTCCTTCTTTTTGGTGTTTGCAGGGCAGTGGGGATCGGGTAGCTTGCATGTCACAAGCCTGGGTGATTGTTGGGTCTACAGGGCTGGATGTGGGCTTGGGTGCTCATGGCTCCAGGGCTGGTGCTTTGTCCATTGCGCCACCTAGCCATACCTACAATTATTACTATTATTTTTTTTAATTTTAATTTTTTTCTCTCCCTTTTACATTATCGCCCAAGAAAATCTATATTCGTGGGGGGAAGGGGTATTTTGTTTACTCTTAAACAAGAAAATTTCATTAATGTAAAAAAATTGTACAAAATGAGAATAAAAAGAGAAAGAAAAAAAGTTCCTTTGGGCATTATGAAAAAAGGGTAAAAACATCACTTGTACAAAAATATTTATAGCAGCCCTGTTTGTCATGAAACACTCTTGTCTATTAGAAACCAGGAGGGGTGGGAATTCAGGGAAGCCTGGAAAGATTTACATGAACTGATGCTGAGTGAGATGATCCAAACCAGGAAAAAATTATACACCCTAACAGCAACACGGGGGCGATGATCAAACTTGATGGACTTGCTCATCCCTTCAGTGCAACAACCAGGGATAATTTTGGGCTAACTGCAATGGAGAATACTATCTGTATGCAGAGAAAGAATTATGGACTTTGAACAAAGACCAAAGACTATTACTGTCAAATTAGAAAAAAAAGTTACATTATTATGTAATTTTATGCTCATAATTTGTTTTTCTTCCTTAAGGATGTAATTTCTCTGTCACATTCAACTGAGATCAATGTATAACATGGAACTAATGTAAAGACTAATAGAATGCCTTCTGTGGGGGGTGGGAGGGGGAAGCAAGAATGGGGGAAAATTGTAAAACTCAAAATAAATAAAATCTTTCTTAAAAAAAATCCTTCTATGAATGGCAATGCACCAAATCTCATAGTCTTAAAGAGAGATTTAAGGACATTTGGAGGTTTAGTCATTGTTGTTCATACTTTCATATAGCTAATATATGTAAATGACAAGATTTGATTCCATGAATTTCTGTAGGACCAATATTCTATCCATTAAGCCATGATGACTCTCTGATGTATGTGCCAGATATGCTACATTATAATGTGCCATAGTCAATTTAATTGAATAGGAAGGAATTTTTATTTAATATTTTCCTACAAAAATACATTCTTATTTAAAGTGGAAATACATATATTCTTTATAACTCAGAGACAAATTTTAAAAGTATACATTTTAAAGTAGAAATTTATTTAGATTTTTTCAGATTAATTTTACCATTTCACCAGAGATCTGAATTTTTGCTTAAGCACATTTCATTCATCACCTTTAAAACAAGTTCCTCCTGAGAAAAATCATTTCTTAGGATACACTGCTGAGGCAACCAGACCTTGGTTTGCTTTGTTGAACGGCATTTCTTTTTGTACAATGCAATCTTTCCAATAGATGTCAAAATTGCATTAAAATATTCCCAAATTACTATTCTACTATGCCATAATGAATTTTCCTTTCTATCCAGGCATCACTATATTAAGCTTCAAATACATTGTTCCAAAATTTCTCTTTTGAAATTTCTTCTTCCTTCTGATATATACCTTCAGAATTCTCCTTGTGCAGTTCTATTCCACTCCAGTCGGTTTGCCTTCTAGAATCTTTTTAGTTTAAAAAAAAGATAAGAGTGAGTGTGAGTTAACCTTCAGCAGTAAACTAGAGCTAATTAGGTCTTGGATCTTTCATTTCCATTTGCTATTATAATAGAGGAGTACAAATCCACAACAAAAGAAACCAATTGTCTTTTTTCTATCATTGATTCACACTATATAGTTTTTCTTTAATCTTTCTTTTTTAAAAAGTCTTTGCAGCAAGTATTATCTTTAATAGGGATAAGCTTTCAGAAACCTTCATAATAAGATGAGGGGTGATGCAGGATGCCCATTTTCACCACTGTTGTTCAATATAGCATGGGTAATGTAAGCTATAGCAATAAAAGAAGAAAAAAGAAATTGAAAGAATTAGAATAGACAATGAAGAAACAAAATTATCACTCTTTGCTGTGTTGATAATACTTAGAGAACCTTTGAGCATCAACCAAAAAACTACCTGAAATAATTAACAACTTTAGCAAAGTTTCAGAATATAAGGTAAACTCACATAAATCATCAGAATTTCTTATATCTCCAATGAAGTCCAACAGCAAGAGATGGAAAAAAATTCCATTTAAAATTGTTATAAACAATATGTAATACTTTGGAGTCTACCTATCAACACAAATCCAGGCACTAAATGTACACACTTACACAAATAAAATCAGATCTAAATAATGAGAAAAATATCAATTGTTCATGGGTAGACTGATTCAATATAACACAAATGACAATTCTGCCTAAGCCAATTTATTCAGTGCCATCTATCAAACTATCAAAAACCTGTTTATACAATTTAGAAAAAATTACAACAAAATTAATCTGGAAGAACAAAATATCAAGAATATTAAGGAAATTAATGAGAAAAAATACAAGAAAGGTTGACTTAGCAATACCAGGTCTCAAACTACATTATATAAAGCAGGAATCTCCAATAACTGCTGGTACTGGCTAAGAAATATAATAGTGTGTCTCTGGAATAGATTAGGTATGCAAGCTGCAGTAGTAAATGACCATAGTCACTCAGTGTTTGATAAACCAAAGACCCCAGGATTTAGGAGAAGAACTCACTATTTGACGAAAAATGACTGGGAAAACTGGAAAAAATTCGGTCACAATCAGACATAGACCAACATGCCCCACCATATAACAAGATAAGGTTGAAATAGGATATTTGGAGGACACCATCAGCAAATAAGAAGAGAAAAGAATTGTCTACTTGACAGATCTTTGAAGAAGGTAAGAATTCATGACCAAACAAGAGATAAAGAACATTACAAAAAAGTAAAATAGATAATTTTGATTATATTAAATTAAAAGGCTTCTGTACAAACAATACCAGTGCAACCAAGATGTGAATGAAAACATAAATATGGGAAGGAATCTTTACAAGTCTCTGATGAAGGCTTCATTTCTTGAAAAATATAGAGAACTGAATCAAATTTATGAGAATAGGAGTCATTCTCCAATTCTTAAATAGTCAAAGAATATGAACAGGCAGGTTTCAGATGAAGAAATCAATGCTCTCTATAGTACATGAAAAAACATCCAAAATAACTTTTGATTAGAAAAATGAAAATAAAAACAATTGTGAAGTACCACCTCACAACTACTAGATTGGCTAATATGACCAAAAATAAAATAAAATTATAAAGGTTGGGAAATTGGGAAAGTGCACTGTTAGTTGAATTGTGAACTGATCCAACCATTCTGAAGAGAAATTTGGAAATGTGACCAAAACATCAACTCTGCATCTTACTCTGAGCTCAGACTGAAATAGATTTCTTTATCCTTCCTCCATTCTGCCTTGGCTTCATTCAAGGCTCAGATTAAATTTCACCTGCAAAAGGCTTTTAGCTTTGGTCCATATTTCATAACCATCCCATTCTCCAGTGTCTCCTCTCTAAGTCATGTCAGAAAATTAAATCACTTCCATTTAAGTTGTCTCAAGAAGATTCTAAACATCACCTGGCAGGAGAAGATACCAGACACTGAGGTCCTTTCTCAGGATAAACTGCCTAGAATTCCTATAATTACTACAGAGAGTGCAACTACGATGGGCTGGACATGTTGTGAGAATGACAGATGTATGCTTGCCAAAACAAACTTTTATGGAGAACTCACACAGGGAAAGCTCACAAGGAGGTCAGAAGAAGCAATACAAGATACCCTGAAGGTCTCATTGAAAAATTTTAGAATTGACTGTACAGCATGGGAGACATTGGCACAGGACCACCTAGCACGGCATAACCTCATCAGTGAGGGTGCTGTACTCTAGGAGGAAGGCAGAACTAAGTAGCTCAAAAGAAATGTGACGTTATAAATTTAAAGCTTTCACCCCAGGTGTTCACCTGGACAATTTGTGCCTGATCTGTGGTAGAGCATCCCAAGCTTATATTGGTCTGATCAGCCACAGAAGGACACACTGTAATTTGTCTAAACATAGTGATGTCATTTTGATCTTCTTTGATAATGAAGGACAAGAACAAACCAACCAATCTTCCATTTGCACTTTATATATTCAGAATGTACATAGTTACCTGCATATTGTCTCTCCCATTAGAACCTAAGATCCTTGATAGATTGTTTTTGCTATTTTGTTTCCCACCAGAATGTTGTCCTCTGTATTTCTCTACCATCCCTCACCCCTCTTCAGTTTCTTTTTAGGTGTTGTCTTTCCCATTAGAATGTAAACTTTTTTTCTTATTCCTTCCTTGTATTTGAATTCCCAGAATTTAGTGTTGCACCCAATGGACAATAAGGACTCAATAAATAAATATTGACTGACTTTTTTTTGTATACTCAAGGCTTACCACAGTATCTGGCACATAAAAGTTTATTGATTGACAAATAAATCCAAAGAGGGATTAAGTCTGACACTAAAGATTTCAAGGAACAATTGGTAAAGAATGATTGGTTTCAAGCTCCTCAAGGGCAGGAACCATGTTTTATATATCTTGGTGCCTTCCTCATCACCTTGTTTTGGCCTCACATCATCCAGCAAAACATTTTACAAATAGAAAGAGATATCTGTGGAACAAATAGATAGACGATGGCTTATAGAGAGTCTGACTTAGAGGCAGATCTATTAAATTCACTAAGGCAATTGGGTTTCCAGGAAGGGGAAACTAAACCACACATCTATAGGTTTAAATGTAGAAATGGCCTTAGAGATCTTCTAATCAAATCCTTTCATTTTACAAATGAGTAAATGGAGGTCTAGGGAAGTGATTTGCCCAATTACACAGGAATATTTTTTAACCATTACAATACAATTTAAAAACATGATTTTTACCAGTTATAAGAAAGTACTTTCAAGAACTCATATTCTTTATAAAAAACAAAGCAAATGGATTAATTTCTTACCATTATCAGTTGAATAAAAGAGTAATCAAAGAATCAATGTGAAGAATTTGTCAAGGGATACTCTAATAGCTACACCAAAACAAAAAGAAAACAGTCCTTGACTTATGAATTAACAAACCAAAATTGCATTCCTGGGAAATGTCATTTCAGGCAAATAAGGAGGATAGATCAGTGATAAAACCATGGCAAGTGTCCAAGAACATAGAGATCTCAGTGGAAGCCAAACGATTTAATCTGCTGGTTATCTAATTTATCTCCTCATAACAGCAACTTCAGATCTTGATTCAGAATCAGAACACTGAGCATCATTTCAAGAAGCAAGTGCTTAGCTAGGGATCACAGAGCAGGTCTGCTTTGATGCTTAGGGTTTCAGTACTAGTGAATTGGAAGCTTGAAGTTTCAGCATTGAAGGAAACAACTTTGATATAAGCCTTGGGGCTGAAACATCAAGAAAGCACTTCTAAGAATCAATTGAAGATAAAGGTTCCATCCTATTTAACCTTTTTTTGGTGACAAGGATGATAATGATACCAATTATTCAGTTTGCTGAGCTGGTTGATTTTTCCTGGAGGGGAGCAGTGAATATCCAAACCAAAGCAAGACTGTTCAACACCAAAGAATTCTCAAAGTCTATTAAATTAAACCTATAGCATTAACAAAGAATACCATCTTGTGTTTTTCAGAAGAATATTTTGGTTCCAAGACTATTTGATTCAGCAAATAGCAATAAATACCCACAATTCTCTTTTCTTGGCAAGAAAATTAAAATTGGCATGGACAAAAAAATTATTATTTTAGGTTATATGGAATTTTAATAGTATTTATAGACCCTTTCAAAAAAGGACTAATAGAGTATTACAATGCATTAAGAGAATTTCATACTTATGGAAAGATAAATGATTTATCTACTAAGCAAACAATTCTATTCAATTTTTATCCAATATTATTCAGTCAGAGAGGGGAAAAGATATGAACTGATCTATGAACTGAACATAAAAAATGTTATGTGCAGATATGTTTGCTATTATCTTCTCAAGAATATATATAGATTAGAATTAGTTATAAGTATGCTTCTAAAATTGGCCCAACCAAAGTTAAGTGCAAAAAGAGTATTTAGTACTTTAATACTCAGTCTTTACTACTTTGGACTATAATGTTCACGTTAGTAGCATTCTCTGACAGGTAGAAAACAGTCAATCTGGAATATTTGAAGATAATTGCTCCTCAGACTCAGTGAAGGAGCAGAAAATCATTGTGATAGCTTTCTGTGAGGGATCTTTTACAGTACTGAGGACAATGAAGGACTATAGCTAAAGTTGTGGACATGAAACTATGAAAAGCAGTATACCATTTATTGATACAGTTCCCTATAATCCCACTCTCCTAACATGATGGGGTAATATATGAACTGCTTGGGTAGTTCAACACAAATATGTGAAAAATTGTAGAAGGGGGTATCTCAAATGTTAAATGAATCCTCTGTGGAAGAATACAGACATGATACATATCTATATTGCAAAGGTATAATTGGGTTATAAAATTTACTGATAAAAGAAATTTAGATACGGGTGACATAATTAACCAACTGATAGATTAAAAGTAGTATCATGGAATCAACTGCCCCTACAGCATCATGTCACTGAGTCAAATACTGGAGGAATTAGTTGAAGGAATATGATGTTAAACCTGTATTTCAAGTACTGGTCACTTCCTTAAGAACAATTTATATTTCTTAAAATTATATTATATATACTCATATATCAGATATATCTTATTTTGACTGAGGTCTAAATAATTGCTATATCTTTTTTAGGATTCATGTGATCTTTGGTTTATTAACCTGACAAATACAGGAAAATTTTGCAATATATCAAAATTATGTCTTATTGAAAATTTGAAAGGTGTTGCAAAAAGATGTTTCCATATTCCTTTTAGATTTTGCACTAATCATTTTCTATAGAAATAAAAGCAAAACAGCAAACACCTGAAAGTAAAAGAATCTCAGTAAAGTTCATATTCCAGTATATCAAATCGTATTGTAAACCAAGACACTACTGCAGTGTGGACAACCCTGTAGCTACCATGGAATGATAGTGTTGAAGCTGTTGCCAATGGTTCCAGTAAATAATTGTTCTTTTAAAAAAAGATGTTCTAAGAAGGAAATTTCTCCTATAATCCAACCTAATGTTCTAGTCAGGCACAGAAAAAGCCATCTGTCCGTCTTCTCATCTTAATGATAGAACAAGCATCCAGGAAGTTTTACCTATTACTGGGATATTCTAAGATTGCTTTGTCAATAGAGACATTGAGCCACTTCAGCAGGAGGCAGCTTTCAAGTACCACATATTAAAAGTAGTAGGTTTCTGATCAGAACTTTACTGGTGATCAAGGCAATACCTAACTTGCATCTTCTACTTAGGTATGCACTTCTTCTAAACTTAACTTATAAATCTTAAATACATAAGATACATACCCACTGATAGAATCAAATTTTATCATTACAAGGAACACCCATAAAACTATTTTATTAAATGTGTAAATATTAAGTTATATGTCCTCAGTGAATAAATAATAACTGAAAAATACTGTGATTAATTGAAGTAGTTGGACAATGAGCTAAGCCCAGAATTAAGTAAGAAAAAGAAATATAATTGCATTTATTTGGTTTGGTAAAGAACACTTTCTTTTTTTAGGTTTTTGCAAGACAATGGGGTTAATTGGCTTGCCAAGGCCACACAGCTAGGTAATTATTAAGTGTCTGAGGCCTTTTTGAACTCAGGTGCTCCTGACTCCAGGGCCAGTGCTCTATTCACCCCACCATCTAGCTGCCCCTGTAAAGAGCACTTTCAATAAACTTGAAATGCTCAATCCTGGAAGATAACACCAATATTTTCTCAGTAATGATCTTTGTTCATGAATTATGGAATACAAGAATGTCAGAAGAATTAAAATGAAAATAAGAATACATGATGCATGTAAGATATATACTAATAATTAGCATACTTATAATGGCTGCTTGCCCTTGAGAAGTATAAACAATTAGTATTTCTAGAAAAGAAGGTGGATAAGTCATGTAGCAAGGCAAGGCAACAAGCAATTTTATTATCAGGTGTGTTGGGGACACAACTACAAGCGAAAAGAAAAACAGTCTCTGCTCTCAAGGAGCTTACATTCTATTGGGGAAGACAACTCACAAGAATGAGTTTAAAAGCAGGTGGATATGAGGGAAGTAGCAAGGCAAGGGCATGCTGTCCAAGTCTGGAAGGTTAGATGCAAAGTGAGTAGGGAATGGAAGGTTCATCAGTCTGGATTTCTTTCCAAAATGGAAGCCCCAGGAGGCAGTACCAAGAGAAGAAAAGGATCAGCATATTGAAGGTATGTTCTTGGGTCAAAAGATCATTGGAGTTTGAGGGAAGTTTCAGGGTGAGAACACATGGCATGGGGCAATAACCAGAAAATCAGAGGTAGAGCTAGGAATGGTGGTGGGGAGGGAATGTCTCAAGAAATAGAATGAAAGTTAACAGACAAAGCATTACTTTGGTATTCTTAAGATATTAAAAGAACAAGAAGTTATCAAGCAAATTAGGAGGATCTCCTAAGAGGAAATATAAAATGATAAAAATACAAGATAAGAAGAGATCAGGGGACAGGAAAATGCATTTGGTACTTTTGGTGAATTAACCACACATCTATAGTTTGAATTGCTAGAGAAATGAAATCAATTCAAATTCAAATGGAATTCAAAAGGAATCAAAGAACACATTTAACCTGATGCATATGGGTATTATTAAAATATGTAAGCAAGGGCAGGTTCAAAATAATTAACATGCACTCTGTCATTTCATAAATTCATTGGTGTGCTGGAGGCAACTCTTATTGACTCACAAGAGTTAATTTAAATTTTCCATCAAAAGCATTTGCATCCCAGAAAATGGGAAGTTCTGATTAAACTTAGAAGTGTATCATATAAACCAAATACAACTAAAAGTGGAAGGAAAGCAGAAACCTGGGGGGTGAAATTTTATAGCAAGTATCTCTAATAAAGACCTCATTTCTCAAATGTATAGAGAGCTGAGTCAAATTTATATGAATATAAGTCATTCCCCAATTGATAAATGGTCAAAGGATATCAAGGAGCAGTTTTCACACAAAGAAATCAAAGTTATCTAAAGTAATATGAAAAAATGCTCTAAATCACAATTAACTAGACAAATTCAAATTAAAGCAATTTTAGGTTACCACTTCACACCTGTCATATTGGCTAATATGACAAAAAAAGGAAAATGATTAATGTTAGAACAAATGTGGAAAAACTGGGGCACTGATGCGCTGTTGGTGGAGTTACAAACTTATCCAACCATTCTGGGTTTTTTGCTGGGTAATTAATATACTGTTAATTAATTATTACTAACAAATAATAAAATGAGATCAGCGACACTCTTGGGAACCAAAAACTGATTCAATTGGAATAGGGATTTGGAATTATACCCAAGGGACTATAAAACTGGGCATACCCTTTAATCCAGCAATAACCATTGTAGATCTAAAAACCAATAAGATCTTTAAAAAGGCAGGGAAGGAGATTTACTTGTATAAAAATATTTATAGCAACTCTTTTTGTGGTAGTTAAGAATTGGAAATTGAGGGAATGCCCATCAATTGAGTAACTGATGAACAAGTTGTAGTATGATTATAATAGATTACTACTATGTTACAAGAAATGATGAATGACTTTGAGAGAATATTGTCTATTAAAAATACCCAAGTTAACTATAAAGGACTTATGGAAAAAAGACATTATCTGTATCTAGAGAAATAAATGATAAATTTCTTTATATAAAATATTATTTGAATAATTTTATGTATATAGAGATAAAATATATACTATATATATATATATATATACACCTAATATTTATTCTACCTAATGGTAGAATGGGGGAGGGAAAAAAGAAAGAAGTTGTTTGA
This sequence comes from Macrotis lagotis, assembly GCF_037893015.1. Classification (NCBI taxonomy): domain Eukaryota; kingdom Metazoa; phylum Chordata; class Mammalia; order Peramelemorphia; family Peramelidae; genus Macrotis; species Macrotis lagotis. The sequence goes on from NC_133666.1 coordinate 398,581,276, forward strand.
TAAATTTGTGTTTTATTTGAAAGCAATAGCAAACTATGCATAGCAGATTTATAATTTCATATACAATCATCTTTTTATTGTTCTGTGTTATGGAAATGGTTGCTTTATCCCATAAAATTAAAAATAGTGAAATTTAAATTGAGATATTTTCAGAAAACCTGGAAAGACTTACATGAATTGATGCAAAATGAAGTGAGAACTAGGATTACATTGCACACAGTAACAGCAATATTGTACAAAGAAAAATTGTGAATGATTCTGCTATTTTAAGCAATACAACGATCCAAGACAATCCCAAAGGGGTAACTAAAAATGTTATCCACCTCCAGAGAAAGAACTGATATTTTCTGAATATATTCTGAAGCATACTATTTTTCACTTTTTCTTCCTCCCTTCCTTCCTTTCTTTTTTGTGGTTCTAATCTTCCTATACAAAGTGACTAACATAGAAATGTTTTACATGATTCAACATATATAACCTATATCAGATTATTCACTATTTCAGGGAGAAAAGAAGTAAGGAAAGGCTATAAATTGGAACTCAAAACTTGGTTACATGTAAAAATTGTTTTAAGATGTAAGTGGGGAAAATAATTTTTAAAAGAGTGTATGTATTCAAGAACCAGAGATCCAATTACTAAACATTTTCCAGTATACCTCTGCATACAAAAAGCTATAATTTGCTAAATGCACATAAAATTGTCATCCTGAGTACTAATATTCTTTTAACCATTGATTCTATGAAATCCCACAATGATTTCAATAATTTTGAATAGTCAATACAAAAATATTATCTATTCATGAATCTTCCTTAAACTTTTTAAAAGGGGCAGTTTGGGAAAAGGTTTCTTCAAATAATTTTTATCACTCTGGTGTATAACAAGATCTAATGGTAGTATAATTATACTGCATTTTAATTTTAAATTTTAATAGATAAATTCTGTAACTATTGTATGCAATTGTTCAAACCATAAGTGCATGTTTCTGGACAACCAAATACATATTTAAAAAGAAGGAAGACTTTAGAGATTTAAAACAAGCTAGTAATTTTCTGGTTGAATTAGGTTAAATGAGATTAAATGTAGTCTATGAACTATAAAGACAAAGGAAAAAGAGTTTGTGACATCCTGGAGGGAATGGTCTAGTGTCTATACCTAGGATTATAGATCTAGAAATGAGTATATGTCAAGATAACATTTAGTCTAGTTCTTGTCACTTGCTTATCTTATTTTCACTTTACAATAAGACACCTGAAATGCAAAGAGTTTTCAGTACTTTCTCAAGGTAACATAGCTATTATTTTTCAGATATTCAACATATATATATATATACTTTTAATTGACTCTATTATGTGTACATCTAATATCTTTAATAATATTATAAACTCTTTAAAAGAACGCATTCATCTTTTATTTCTTCCTCAGAGTCTGGGACACATAGACAGCTATAGAACCTTCCATATAGAAGGCAGGTAATAAGTTTATACTGACCAATTTTTTACTCAAGATATTAATATTTGATCTGTCCTACTCTAGAAACCACAGTGCTAGTGACCAGAGGAAAATAGAGAACATATGCTACAGTCAAACAGTACACTGGTCCAGGCCAAAGATAAAAACTCAAGAGTCTTCTCTACTCCTGAAATTTTGTTTTACTTTTATATCTACTCAGTAGTCCACCCAAGTCATATTGCCATCTTTCTTCCATTTTTTTTGCAAGACAATGGGGTTAAGTAACTTGCCCAAGGTCACATAGTTAGGTAGTTATGAAGTGTCTGGGGTCAAATCTGAACTCAGGTCCTCCTGACTCTAGGGCTAGTGCTCTATCTCCATTGCATCACCTAGGTGTCTCCATATTGCCATCTTCCTGCCTCTATGAATGTCTACCTCAATTCTAACTTCAAATCCCTCTTGCTCTAGCACAGTAATTAAATCAATAATGTCATCATTTTCTGGAAAATGCATATCAATTGACTACCTTATGCAATTGACTACCTGGAGACTCCAAGTGGTGAAGTGAATAGAGCCCTGGCCTTAGAGCCAGAAGGACCAGAGTCTGAATCCAGTCTCAGATGCTTGTCACATACTAACTGTAAGACCTTGGGCAAGTCACTTAACCATGATTGCCTCCCATCCAGAGCCATTTGCATTCAGATTCATATCTGACAAGTGGAGCCATATGATTCTGGAGGAGAAAGTGAGGCTGGGGACTTAGCATAGCACTCCCTCACTCAAATCCAATTCATATGCTTGTCATGGCATCACCTCCCTGATATCATAGTCTTCTTAGAGAATGAAGGATAAACATCATCATTTACTACACACACACACACATATATGTATGTATGTATTCTCTATTACAATGTTATTCCTTGAGGTGAAGAAATGACTCTCTTCTCTTTTTTTTAGGGTATTTTTTTGCAAGGCAAATGGGGTTAAGTGGCTTGCCCAAGGCCACACAGCTAGGTAATTATTAAATGTCTGAGACCGAATTTGAACCTAGGTACTCCTGACTCCAAGGCCAGTGCTTTATCCACTACACCACCTAGCCACCCCTCTCTTCTCTTTTCTGAATACTTAGAGTCCATGACACCATATAATTGGTAAACAAAAGGTTTTTCATTCATTTATTTTGAATTAGTTGTCATTTTCAATGTTTATATTTTAACTTTTCATTCATTGAAAAATTATGTGTTCCTATCAAATGGAAGAATGAATTCTTCTATTTTCTAGATTGATCAGAGAAAGAAATGTTAATAATGAGACATCTATAAGTAGAATTCCTTCACATAATATATCTTTTCTTCCTCTTCCCTTTAACAGATCAATCCACTAGTGTATTTTAAATTCTGAATGATATTTTTGTGCAAAGTTTAGCAGTGTTGCTAAGAGCTGGAAAAACAATGCACAACATTGATATAATTTTGAATTCCCTTCCAAAGTGCCAGTCGTTCTCTTTTGTACTCAAGTGTTATTTAACCTTATTAAAACAAAACATTATCCTTAAAGAAAAAAATGTTCTCTTTTTGAAATCTAATGCTTCCATAAATCTAAATTTACATAATAAATTAATTCAAAATATATAAAAGAGAGACAGGCATCAATGTGTTAAAAATAAGATACTCCTAATTGTAACAATTTTTTAAAATAATAATTTAAACAATAATTCTCTTTTAAACAGTAATTTAAACAATAATTCTCAGATACATTTTTAGCATTGTATGTGATAATGCTATTAAATAAATGAACCTATATATTTCCTCTATTTAAATAAACCAAAGTAGATTTGATAATGAGAAAAAAAAACACCTGCCTTAAACTAGGAAATAGAAAGTAATAGCAATGCTCTTAATAAGCTGAAAACTTGTTTTTCAAAAGAAACTTCTTATAGTATAATTTCAAATAATAAAATAAGTACAAAAAGCATATAACAGAATATAGAAGTAAGCTCATTTTTTCTCAATAGTCACAGAAAATGGTAGAACTAATTGAAAACCAATAAATTTAGTACAGTGCAGTACACGGGTCTCTATCTTACTCTGCCTATACATCAATAGGTCATTCACAGTTAATTAAGTGAAGACATAATCAGCTTAATTTATGTAGTTCAAGGAAGTTAATGATATCTTAGTACAGTACCTGACGTTTGGCCTGCCCATATAACTTGTGTTATACACCCAAGTCTCTTCTGCCACTGTTCAAATTTAGCACACTATTTCCCAAGAGCACACAGTTCATGTTTCAGTTTTCTTTCAAAAGCTTGCAAATTAGACAATTTTGAATTTGTCACAAAATGAAATTCTTTTAGATAAATAGATTATGTTTAAAATGATCTGATTACTCTTAACTATAGTTTATACCCTCATTAGCTGAGATTCCCCCACAAATAGTTAAATGTAGCAAGATTACAATAACAAACAAGAAAGCCAGAGTAGGAATTTAAATGCAGATATGCATCCCTGACACATACCCCAGATGCAGAAAATATGAGGTTGAGAAATTTTAAAAATGTTTTATATATACTATAATAAGTTGTGTTGCATTTCAGGATGAGATTTTGTACCTCAGCAAGCAGCTCATCTTCCTTTTCCTTGAAGAGAGTTTCTTTCTGCCGTCTCTGTAGCTCATCTTCTCTTTTCTGAAGCTGCAAGTTTACACACAAAGACAAACCACAATGTCAACCAATTGGACCTCACTTAAGGAACCTGGAAGATCGATTTGTAAAGCAAAGGATGAACAGGACCCCATTTCTGAAGTACGTTGCTCAAACTGCTCTTTCATTAAAAGATGCTCTTTCTTATTGATTTTGGCTTAAGTAATGAGAAAGCTTATCCAAAAATCTTTAGCATTTGGGCTCAAGTTAAGGAAATCAATACAGTCATTTCCCATTTGAACTGCATATGTGAGTTTTATGTACGAGAGACAAGACAAAGCCAAAATCGGATAAATCGATAGGCTTGTCAATAGAACATGAAGCTGACAAATGGTGTTTTTAAGCAATTAAAGTGAGCTGTAAACATACATAGGCTAATCAATTACAACATTTCTCTATTAACAATTTTTAATTTGCACAAATTGTGCATGAAAGAGTGAATCCTTAGGAATGATCAGAAGTAAGCTTGCTTCCTCTCACTATTCTAGCAATTTCAAGAAAGTCTTTTCAGAGCACATAGATATCTATATCTGTCAAAGTAAATTAAAGATTTAATTAGTCAGGGTGTCCTTGAATATCACATAATTGTCTCTATATAAACTACTAAAATACTTTATAAACATGCAAATTACAAACCAAATGAGTGCATGCACCTTTCTTCTTTTGAAAAAATTATATTACAAGCACTCTTTCAATACTTCAAAAAGTTGATAACAAAATATTTCATCATATTAATTGATGGTGATTTTAAAAATAAATATGAAATTAACAAAGAATGAATTTTTAAAGTCTGCGTTCTTTCACAATTAAAATCTTTAAAGCCTACTATCACTAATAAAGAAAATGTTCTGTCTTTCCTGTAGTTTCTTGAAAAACATATTTCATTTTGGTAATGACCAGCAATGAAAATATCTAGTCATTACTTTCTTTGTCATTATCCTGAAATATTCAGGGAAATTGCTGTATAGATTGCTGAGTATAATTCATATTAAGAGAAGATATTCATATCATTAAAATGCAGATAAAACATTTGTTTTTAATAAAAAATGATATAGCAAAAGTAAAAGGTTAATTGAAAAGCAAAATAAACTACCAAGTTTAGCAAGGCACATTACCTAGATTAACAGAAATCAATGAAATCATTAAAACAATTAATAACTCAGAGCTCTATTCAGACTAAGACAAACTCTGTGGCTATTACAATGCGGATACAAAGCTACAGAGACTTATCTATCCTGACTGGGTAATTTCCTCTCTTCTGTAACAAATCCGTAATGCATGCAGTGGGCATTACCTTGCTACCCATCCCTCCTGTGAAATGAAAGATTTTCCAAATCCTACTAGCATCTAGGCTAAGTGAATCAGATGAACCACAGTCCTGACTGAATAGAGAGAATCTTTCCCCCAGTGGCCATGATTTAAAATGGGCCATTAAAGAATAAATGGCATTAATCAAAGTCTCCTGGCTTTCATTAGGGAACTCAGTCTGTTCCCTAGGTAGAAGATTTTCAATGCCCTTCCCATTCTGGAATGATAATCAGGGGAGTATAGACAGGAAAAGACAGAAACAGAGGGAGTATACCTACAATAAGCATGAAGACTTTAGGGCAGACTTAAATCTGGGAAGAAACCTAAAATAAGCAAACACATACAATGTAGTGGGTTAAGTTAGAAAGAACTCCAAGAAATATTTGTACATGAATAAGAATTATAATTTTATAATTTCAGGCATTCCATGATGTACAGAAAAAATATCAAAGATAAAACTTTATGTATTGGAATAAGGTGAAACAATACTATTGCTATAAGCCAAAGAGGGGGAAATTCTTTTATCAATTGCACTATAAAATCACAGTCTATTTTCAAGTTACCTTAATCATCACAGATCCTGAAACAAAAAATGAAAGTAGAGAAGGTATTTCAAGTCTAAATCAAGGCTGTCATGACCATCACACTAATGGCATCTCTTATCATCCACTCTTTTTGTTCTTCTGTTTAAGATCAACACAAAACGCTATTGTTACCTGTATTCTTGTGCTATGTAAACAACAGAAAAGAGACCTGATCACTGGTGACTTATAACATACTGTCCTAGTGGTACCCAATTATGATGAGCTTCAAAGAAACATGAGGAATTGGTATGGGGGGGGGGGTTGGAGAGAAGGGTATATATTTTTAACGTATTAGAAATTTATTGCAAAAAGTGAACTTTAATATCTGAAAATGTTGCTGACACACACACACACACACACACACTTCAATATATTAGTTATTTAACTATAGGTAAATCAGTTCTTGTCTCATTGTCTTAAGTCATGTGTGTTCAACCACCACCTGCAGGCCTCACATGGTCCTCATTATTACATTTTACTATTATATTCATTGGTAATATGGGTTATATTGCAATCATAAATAAATATTAAATTCTATATGCGGCCCTTGACAAGTTTTTGTTGAGTGATGCAGCCCTGAAGATCTACAAGGTTGGATACCCATGTCCTAGGTAATTATCTAAGACTAAGTTTCAGCTTGCCAGAATTCACCAATGGAGGGAGTCTTCATCTAAGGAGCTCTCCACAGGGATGAAATCAAAGAACCATAATACTCTTCCTCCAATTAAAAAAAAATCCATGGGAGGAGTATTAAGTGTACTTTTTCTGACAGTGACCAATGAGCATTTAAATGATTGTCACTAGCAAAAAAATTTCCAAGATAACTAACAAGACTTCAAAAGTCTACTAACCAAAGAAAATCATTACATAAAAAGAGGGGGTAGCATTTGCCTTGGGATATTATGTGCATATGCATGTTCTGGTTTCTTTTCTAGGGCAAATAATTTCCTTTATAATATATAAACTATTGTTGACAAAAAGAAGTGTTCCAGATAAACCAAAATATTTATAGTACCACTTTTTATGATAGCAAATTACTGGAAACAAAATAGATGACTATCAGTTAGGAAATGGTTAAACAAACTGCAATATAAGAATGTAATGGAATCGTTCTTAATAGTTCTTAATACCTTATTCAAGGGATCCATGGATAGATAGATTTTTAAGGGTACATGATTTTAGATTTTAAAAAATGTTTATTTTCACTAATCTTTAACTGGATTTTTACATATTCTTCATAGACTTTGCCAAACTGTCAAAGAGGTTCATAAGGAGCAAAATAACCTAGAGAGCTCCCATATAATAGAATAACACTCTGTTATGAGAAACTACAACCATGTCCCTATCTAAAACATAGAAGTAGGGAAAGACATAAATGAACAAATTCAAAGTGCAGTAAGTACAGCCAGAAAAAAATTATAAATTATGGCCACAGCAATATACATTGAAATAACGCTACCAGAAAACAATCAAACCTTATTTTGTAAATTACAATTACCAAAATCGACCACCAAAATGATATAGGAGAAGACAAATCTCCTCATTCCTTTACAGAAGTGGGGACTTTTGGGTGTGAAACACTGCATATAGCATCAGACGTTTTATTATAAATTGATTGGTTTTCCTAATTTTTTCTCTTTCTAAATTTTTTTAAAAATGGATAACTTTCTGTGATGATATATGATGGAAATATTTATATGATATAAATATATATATAATATTTATTAATATATAATGTTATTAAAATAGGCTATGTCACTATTCTTCTATTGCACAGCAAAGTATCAATCATCTTTGTGAAATGGAACAAGAGTACAATTTTTTTTAATTTGATTGTTTTTCAATTAAAATGTATCTTCTCTTCCTTCCACTTCTGTATCCCTCTCATTAGAAGAAAAAAATGAGAAAAAAAGAAAAATAAATCCTTGGTTATAAAAAATATAGTGAAGCAAAATAAATTCATGCATCGCCTATCCAAAGGAAAGAGAGATATAATTATAGATATGGATATAGAAATATATATATATATATATATCATTCTACCTCTTGAGTCCATCACCTCTCTGTAGAATATACTTCATCATGGTCCTCTAGAATCAGGAGATTCTTTTGTCCAACTTGTCTATTATATTGATCAAAATTCTTATGTCTTTCAAAGTTGTCCTTATAAATTTGTTATTCTATAAATTGTACTTCTGGTTCTGGTCATTTCACTTTACATTATTTCATAAATGTTTTCCCAAATTTCTATAAAACCATCAAAGTGACTTCTTACAAAAATAAAGTTCTATTACATCCATTTACATTTTGTTCAACCATTTCTTAAGTGATGGACATCTCCTTAGTTTCTAGTACTTTGACATTATGAAAAGAGATGCCTTGTACATAATACTCTTTCTCATTACTCTCTATTCTTTATTCATTACTCTTTCTTTGATTTCTTTGGAGATCAAAATATAGACCTAGGTGGTGTTTATTTTAAAAATATTTTGCCCATTATGGTCTTGTGCTTTTTTTTAAATGCCCATTTTTCATTTTCTATTCATAAAGAATATATTTTAATTTTTTCAACTAGTCATAATAAATAGTAATAAAATAGTATCATACTTTAAATATTTTTTTCACAGAGTAATTTTGCTTCTAAGTGTTTATATAACTTCTCTCCACATCTGACCTCTTTACTTTCCTCTGAATTTTTTCTCCACTTTTATTCTTATCATTTGTTAGTCCCACTCAATTTCTCTCTCAGTACTTAACTAGCATTTCTGTGCAATTCCAACTTAATTCCCTTCCTCCTGTCCCATTAACCTTAAATAGATAGACTTGCTATCTCCTCTTTATTTCTCATCTAACTGATTCATCTCTCACTCTTTCCTTAATATGATGCAAGTGAGAAAGATATCCTAATACTCTATGAATAATATATATGAAGATAGATGTATACAATATATTTTATATATATATATATATATATATATATATATATATATATATATATATATTATCTAGCCAAAGAACAGGGACCAATTACTGCTTCAGTACAAATATTATTTGATGTTTTAAGGAAAACTGCTGGTATCCTACTTAAGAATATGGGCTTAGGGGACAGAGCCAAGATGGTGGCAGGAGAACTGACTTTCCTAGAAGCCCTCTCCAAAATATTTCAAAAACCTAAATTTTTGAGAGGCAGAATGCACAGAAAAATCCAGTGAGGCAATTCTCCAGCCCAAGGTAACCTGGAAAATAATGGGAAGGCTCTGTTCCATGTGGTTGTAGGTGCGGCTGCTTGTCAGAGAGAAGGAAATTCAGCCTTTTGGGAACAGCCAGCAGGACACCTGAGTGCCTGGAAGCTCTGGCTCCTGGCAGCAGAAGCAGTTTCCTGTCCTGCCACCCCAGGGAGCACCACACAACTTACAAGATCAGCAAGGAGAACTCTTCCAGAGTGATCACAAAGTCCAGGCCAGCATGGCCCTCCTCAGTGTAGCTGTGGCCTTACACAGCATATATCCCAGAAAACAGATACAGGCCTGTGGAGCCACCCAACAGGAGCCATCTGAAATGTGCTTCTTGAATGCTCATCCCATGGAAGGTAAAGGAGTGGAGGAAGACTGATGAAGTCTGTCCTCTGTCCCTGGGACAGGACTCTGGGGCTTTGTCCATATTCAGACCCTGGTCACAGGCTGGGCCCCCCATAGAGCAGAGACCCTGCCCTCAGCCCCAGGGCAGAGGGGTGAGCTTGTGGTCATTCACAGACCAGAGCACAGGCAGGAGAGCAGTCAGAGCCTCTCATAAGACCTTGAAGGAACTGAGGTCCTTGCAGGGATATCCCAATAATAGTCAAAAGCTTGGGAAGCACAGCAAAACCAGGCACAGGTTGGGGAAATGAGTAAACAGAAAAAAAGGAACCTGATCATAGACAATTACTTTGATCCCAGGGAGGACCAAAACACACTCAGAAGATGAGAAAGTCCAAGCTTCAATATCTAAAGATCCCAAGAAATATAGAAGTTGGGTTCAGGTTATGACAGAGCTCAAAAAAAGATTTTGAAAATCAAGTAAGTGAGGTAGATGAAAAATCGGGAAGAGAAATGAGAGAGTTGCAGGAAACACAAGAAAACAAAGTCGGCAGTTTAGTCAAGGAGAGCCAAAATAATGCTGAAGAAAATAATGTATTAAAAACCAGTTTAGGTCAAATAGAAAAAACTATCCAAAAAGTTAATGAAGAGAAAGATGCCTCCTTTCTAAAATCATAAAAAACCAAATTGGACAGATGGAAAAGGAGATAAGAATGCTCTCTGAGGAAAACAATTTCTTCACATGTTGAACGGAACTAAAGGAAGTTGATGACTTATTGAGGAATCAAGACACAAAAATTCAACACCAAAAGGATGAAAAACTAGAACAAAATGTGAAATGTCTCACTGAAAAAACAACTGATCTGGAAAAACAGATCTAGAAGAGACAATTTTAAAACTATTGGGTTTCCTGAAAGTCATGATCAGGAACAGAGCCTTGACTTCATTTTTGAAGAATTTCTACAGAAAATTTCCCTGATATCCTAGAAGCAGAGGGTAAAATAGAAATTAAGAGAATCCACCAATCTCCTCCTGAAAGAGATCCAAAAAAATAGCACCCCCCCCCCGGGAATATTATAGCCAAGTTCCAGAACTCCCAAGTTAAAGAGAAAATATTACAAGCAACCAGAAGGAAACAATTCAAATATCATGGAGCTACAGTCAGGATTACACAGGATTTAGCAGCATCCACATCAAGGACTCATAGGGTTTGGAATATAATATTCCAGAAGGCAAAAGAACTTAGAATGCAACCCCGAGAATCAACTACCCAGCAAAATTGAACATCCTTTTACAGGGGGAAAGATGAACTTTCAATGAAACAGGGGACTTTCAAAATTTCCTGTTGAAACAACCAGACATGAACAGAAAGTTTGATCTTCAAGTACAGGACTTAGGTATAGTATAGAGAGGGTAGTTGAGAAGGGCAAATTATGAGAGATTTAATTATGTTGAACTGCGTGTATTCCTGCATGGAAAGATAATACTGATAATACTCATATAAACATTCTCATTTATTAGAAAGGTTAGGAGCAGAATATATAGATAAGGCACAGAAGGAAGTTGAATTTGAAGGTATAATATATTGTAAAACTGGAGTCAATGAGTGAAAAGAAAATGTACAGGAATAAGAGAAAAGAGATGTAGAATAGGCTAAAATTTTCATGTAAAAGAGTCAAGAAATAGCTTTTGCAATGGAGTAGAGGGGGTGAGGGGGGAATGAAGGAGCCCTCATTCTCATCATATATGGCTCAGAGGGGAAACAACACATACTCAATAGGGTATGGAAATCTAAAAGAAAAAAGGGGAGAAGGGGGATGAGGAGGGGAGGGGGGATGTAGGTGATAGAGGAGAGGGTAGATCATGGGAGAGGATAGTCAGATACAAGAATTTTCTTTTTTACTTTTTGCAAGGTGATGGGATTGGATGGTCTGTCTGGGACCAAAAGACTGGGTGGTTGCTGGGTCTCTGGGGTGGGATGTGTGCTAGGGGCTTCCTGACCCCAGGGCTGCACTACTCAGTTGCCCTGCAACACATTTTTGAAGAGGGAAAGAGTGAAAGGAGAAAGAAAATATAATAAATGGTAGTGGGGAGGAATGAATGGAGGGAATTGCAATCAGCAACAGCAACTGTGGAAAAATATGGAAGTAACTTCTCTGATGAACTTATGAAAAAGAATGCGATCCACCCCAGAGAGAGAACTGATGGTATCAGAACAGATACTAAAGCACATTTTTTCCTTTTTCTTTCACTTTATTTCTCATATTTTTGTGGAGGGGGGTGATTATGTTTACTTTTACAACAAGAATATTTTAGTAATGTGTAAATAAACAAAAAATAAATAAAGATAAAGAATTACAAAAAAACAATCTGGGGTATAGTCAGTGTAGGGCAGACAGCAACTGAGATGCTCTTCAATTAATGGGACATAGGTCAGAGCAAACAAGTGGCAAAAAGAATATCAACTTCAGAAATACAAAATCATACATAAGAGAAAGTAAGTGGTCAGTGAGAGATATGAATAAGGAAACTAGTTCTCTGGCTATGAGAATTTCAGCCAGAGTGAGTTAATAAACTATGGCTCTTTAGAAATCACTGTTCTAAGAAATTCTAAGAAAAGTATTTTAGCTTTTTAGCCACAGTGCTATATATTGTTCCCTTAAATAGAATTCTAATTATTAAAATGGAACTCAGAAATGTCCTTCAATTTTGAGCGTGCATTTTTGTTCTCTGTTTGGATAGTAGTGACTTGTTTCCTAGCTTGAGTTGTATCTCTATGAGGATGACCTTGCTCCTGGAGGAGACTACATAGTTATTTATGTGATCTGAACTTGTCATTAATCTTGCAAAGTAGAAAGGTTATTATCATCTATACAGAGTTGATAACTTAGTTTGAGACTAAGTAGCTTGAAGAAAGTCACTTAAGTAGGAGGTGGTGAAACTGAAACTAAAATCCTGGATGCCCCACCAATAACTTAAATATGGTCAAAAACAAATGATCTTCCCTCAGTCTTATCTTCCTCTCAACTTCTCTATTTATTTCCTCCCAGTCAATTAGTTTTCAATTCATCAGTGCTCTTTGAGTTTCCCCATTTTCTTACCTCCTACATCAAATCAGTTGCTAAGACACTGCTCATTCTCTCTCTGTGATATGCAGAGTTCTCTGCATTGGTAATCTGCACCAATAAGATCACCAATTAACAGACCTTAGTTCAGGCCTTCATCACCTCTCACTTGTATGATCATATTAGCCTTCTAACTGCTCTCACTGCTTTCATGTTCTCCCCCTCTCTAGTTAAACAGCTAATAAGATAATCTTTCTAATGCATAGGATTGACATTGCCAGTGAATCTCCCTGCCAGGCAGAAACTGTGTCATTTCATTTTAAATCTGGCTAACACAGTGATCTGAGGCAAGGATTTATTAAGTACCTAATTTTGTGGGGAAATTGTGCTAAGCACACAAACTTGGGAGTTAATGCTATTATTATTCCCATTTTGTAAATGAACTGAGACAGAGAGAGAGAGAGAGAGGTCAAATGACTTGCCCAGGGTCACACAACTTGTAAGTATCTCAGGTCACATTTGAATTCAGGTCTTCCTAACTCTAGATCCAGCACTCTATCACTATTCACTATGCAACCTAGCTACCTCCAATAGGTGCATAATAAATGTTGAATTTAATCTGCTAAATTCTGGCTCCTAGTTTAATACTCTTTCTACCCCTTCCTCCTATATTTCTGTCTATAAGGATCACGGTATCCAGTTTTCCAGTTTAATGAAGTTTATTCCTCTTCCCCAGTCTACTTCCCTTAAATGCTTGCTCCCCTTTTCAGATAGAGTTTGGCACCATTACTCTAGAGTAAGATCTCTTTCCTCACCCTTTAATTTTAATCACTTGCTGTTCTGCTGTTGTCTCCCCTATGTTAATTCCCAAACCTGAGTCATCTCCACAATCTAGTTTTTTTCCCTTTCCTACTCTGAAATCCATTTTTAAGTACCCTTGAGTTTCTTCTTGGGGTAGCCATGAAACCATTAGATTCAAAATAAATTTGTTCGATTTAATTTAAATTAGACTCTGTGTGGCTAATTCCTTTGAAAACTGGAGAAAACTACACTTACAATGTTCAACTTACTGAATTCTTTTGAGGAAAGTATTTTTGTAAATCTTATAGTGCTGGGATTTTAGATTTCAATGATTTTTATTGAACCACAGAATTTTAGGACTGAAGTCATCTAGGGCTGATCTGAACAAGAATCTCATTTATAACATGCCTAAAACGTGATCTTTCAGCATTTTCTTAACTTTAGAGGCAGCACTTCCCTTAAATGTTTGCCTCCCTTTTCAGATAGAATTTGACACCAACTTAGAGGCACCACAGTGGTATTCACAGGACAGTGGGTAGAATCTAGACATGGAGTTGGTTAGACCAGAGTTCAAATCCAGCCTCAGTTACTTACCACCCATGTAATTTTGTACAAATCATCTAACTATAGTCTACCTCAATTTCTTCAAATATATAGTGGTAATAAATTAGCACCTACCTCCCAAGGTTATTGTAAAGATAAAATGCTTTGTAAAATGCTTTGTAAACCTTAAAGATGTAAATGCTACTTATGGAGTTAATATTATTATTACTTTAAAATCTCTATGAGGAATCTCATTTCACTTTTTGTTAGATCAAATTGAAGGAAGGTTTTTCTTATGTCAATCTAAAATTGCCTCTAACTTTCTTCATATTTTGATTCCCTTCTCTAGGACCAAACTAAATAAATATGATTCCTCTTCCACATGACAGCTCTTCACTGACTTGAAGACAGCTATGATATTCTCCCTGAATCTTCTTAGGCAAAACCCCTCCAATTTTTGAGCCTATCTATATAAGGTATGAACTCTTACCAAATGAATTGTCCTCTATATATTATTCAGCTTATTGGTATCCTTCCTGAAATGTGGTCCCCAGAATGATGTAATATTAAAGGCACAGTTTTACCAAAACAAATTAAGGTGGCACTACCTACCTCCTTCCTGGCGCAATGCCTCTCAATGAAATTTAAAGCTATCATCATCATCATCATCACCACCATCATCTTCATCATCATCATTATCATCATCTGATCAAGTACTCTGTACAGACTGGGGAATCTGGAGCATCTCTGGGTTCCCTAAATTGAGTCAGAATATATTCCCATCATTTGAGGAAAAGTTGTCCCTGGCTATTTGACAAAGTCCTTGGAACTTTGGTTTCTTTATTTATCTCCCTGTGATAGATTTGTTGTTGCTTTTTCCTTTTAATTTCAATCATAAATTCATCTTTGCCCTCGATGGTTTGGTGATCTTACTCTTCCATGCTATGTTACATGAACCAGCCCTTTACTTCTAGCTCATGGGAATCTGTTTTATTAACTCAATATAGGATGTTTCACTATGCCTAGGAGAAGTGTATTACTGTTGCTTCTAAACATTTATCATTCTTCTGATACCTCTCCTCAAACACTGTGTGATAATAAGCCTTTATCTTTTAGATACTATGGATATCTACCATCAATCCTGTCTAAGTTTTACATCCCATTTCATGATTCCCCTGTGCCAAATAGGATACTTGCTTGCCTTGTCCCATGTTCTCTGCCCTCATCGGTGGTCCAGCAGACCACACAAAAAGAGATGGCATAGAATGGAGTGGAGTGGAGAGGAGTGGAGGGGAATGGAAAGACATAGAAATGAGTGGGAAATAAAATGGGAAAGCACTATCTAATGGCTGTCCACCTACCAAGCACCGTGTTTAGTGCTTAGAATACACAAAGAAAAGGGAGGCTTTCTGCTCTTAAGAAACTTTAACTGTAATTGTGGGAGATAAAACACAGATGAAGGTTCAATTTATGATATATTGAAAGACCATGCTACAGGGTCTGATAGGTAAGGTCAAAAGGCATTTCCAAAAGATATTAGGAAACAATGACAACTAAAATGTCTCCTATTAAGAAAATATTAAGAGTCCCAAAGTCAGAATGTAGAAAGATGGTAGACTATTGGAAAGCTAGAGAAAAGCTACTTAGCATATAACTGAAAGTCTGCACCCAGCTGATGGTGGACAATGGAAGGGGAAAATTTTTTTAATATAAACATTTTATTTGTTTTCCAATTATATACAATAGTAGTTTCTACCTACCATTTTTGGTAAAGTTTTGAATTTTGAATTTGGTAAACTTTTTTCCCCCACCCTCCCTTCCCTCCTCCTTCCCCTCCACAGAAGGCAATCTGATAATCCTTACATTGTTTCCATGCTATGCATTGATCAAAATTGAATGTGCTGAGAGAAAAATGAATATCTATAAGGAAAAAATAAAATATTATAGGTAGCAAAATTATGTAGTACAGAAGACAACTTTTATTAAAAAAAATTGGAGCTAATAGTCTTTGGTCTTTGCTTAAACTCCACAGTTCTTTCTCTGTTTACAGATGCTATTCTCTGTCACAGATACCCTAAAATCATCCCTGATTATTGCCCTGATGGATTGAGCAAGTCCATCAATGTTAATAATCATCCCTATATTGTTGTTAGTGTGTACAGTGTTCTTATCTTATTCAACATCAGTTCGGGTTTTTTTAGGGTTTTTTTTTTTTTGCTGGGGCAATGGAGTTTAAGTGACTTGCCCAAAGTCACACAGCTAGGTAATTATTAAATGTCTGAGTCCAGATTTGAACTCAGGTCCTCCTAACTCCAGACCTCTGCTCTATCCACTATACCATCTAGCTGTCCGTCAACATTAGTTCTTCCAAGCCTTTCCTGGTTTCTCTGAAAATTTATCGCTCATAGTTTTTAATAGAATAATAGTGTTCCACAATGTACATATACTACAATTTTTTGAGCCATCCCAATGGATGAGCATCCCCTCAACTTCCAATTTTTTGCCACCAAAAAAAAGAGCTATTATCAGTAATTTTGTACAAGTGACATTTTTGCTATTTTTCATGATCTCTTCAGGGAATAGACCCATTGGAGGCATTGCTGGATCAAAGGGTATACACATTTTATTGCCCTTTGGGCATAATTCAAAATTGCTCTCCAGAAAGATTGGATCAGTTCACAGTTCCACCAACAATGTATTAGTGCTGCAGCTTTCCCACATCCCTTCCAATATTGGTCATTGTCCTTTCTGGTCATATTGACTAGTCTAAGAGGTATGAGGTGGTACCTCAGAGATGCTTTAATTTGCATTTCTCTAATCAGTAATGATTTAGAGCATTTTTCCATATGTCTATGTGTTACCCTTTTTGTCACACTCCTATATGTGAACTCATTCTCTTGAGGAACTTTAAATATACTTAGAAAAGGTGTCATATTTGAGGAGAGTGCTTAATATGGCACATTAGTAAATACTGTCATTTCTTAAAGCTAATAAAAGCTGATAAAGCAAAGATAACTTTGATTTGCTCATCTGCAAATTACCTTTGCATATTTTTTGACCATTTGTCAATTGGGGAATAGCTTTTGAAAGGAGAAAGTTTTGACCTTTAGGACAGGGTATCTTGAGATGAGGCCATTCATTGGTATGATGGAACAGAGAAAGGGAAATATGCCTCCTAGCCTACCTGTTGACCATTGCATAAGTCATGAAAGGCTAACAATCCAGTCGAGGAGGCATGAAGTATGTAAAACAATAACTAACAATATGAGAAAACTTATTGCAGTTAATGAATGATATATAAAATAATTTCTCCCAGATATGTAACTTTAATGTTTACTTAATTAGGGCAGAGGAGGGAGTATAAAAGAAGAGGCCATTACAGGAAAAATAAATAAATAGTGGATCTCAAAAAAATCCTCAGGTATTTTTCTTAATCCCTACCATATTCCTATCTTTTTTTCCCATTATGGCTAACCTTGAAAAGATAATTTAAATCAGGAACCTTCACTTTCTCTCCTCTCAGTCTGACTTCTAACCTCATCCTTCCACTGAAACCTTTTTCCAAAGTTACAAATGATGTTTTAGTTGCCAAATTCAATTAAATTGTTTCATCATAATTCTTCTTGTCCTCTCTGCAGCTTTCAACACTGATGATCACCCTCTTCACCTAGGTTTTTGAGACACTACACTCTCCTGGTTCTCTTCCTATCTATCTAACTGCTCTTTCCCAGTCTCTTTCTGGTAGATCCTCATCAAGATCATGCTCTCTAACCACAGGTATCCCACAGTATTCTTTCCTGGGCACTTTTCTCTAAATATACTATTTTCACTTATAGATCTCATCCATTCCCATAAATTTAATTAATCATTCTATGCTGATAATCCTCAGATCTATCCTGCCCTAAGCTCTCTACTGATCTCCAATATCATATCTCCAAGTGCCTTTCAGACATCTTGACTTGGATGTCCAGTAGACACCTTAAATTAAACATGTCCAAAACTGAACTCATTATTATCTTCCCTCTCAATAGTACCTTCCATATTATTGTAGAGGACAACACCATCCTCTCAGTCCCTCAAACTTGAAAAATAGAAATCACCCTTGACTTCTTATTGTCTCCAACCAATGACCCCAAAATGGTCTTGTCAACTTTTAAGGCTTGAAATATCTGAACTTTCCAATCAGTTGCCAAAGCAATGTTTCAGGAGCATCAATGGCCCAAAGAAAACCACACACACACACACACACACACACACACACACACACACACACACACACACACACACACACACACACACACTGGGCAAAGGAAAGTTCAGGGAATAAAATCTCCATATATTACCCTTTTTGTCACATGCCTATATGTGAACTCACTCTCTTAAGGAACTTTATATGTACTTAGGAAATGTGTCTTATATTTGAGGAGAGTGCTTAATATGGCACATTAGTAAATACTATTTATTTCTGAAAGCTAATTTACTTCTGGCTAATTAATCATTAGAAGCATATGAGATAGGGGCTTATAAATGTCAGTAGAAAAGACCTCTCAATCCTGCAGGGTTGCACCCCCACAGAATCTCAAACAGAGAAGTCATTTGTCTTCTGGGCACCTTATTGGGCAGGCAGAAAGACAAGTGTTTACTGTGTATTGGGCCCTATGCTATGCAATGAAGATATAAAGACAAGTTTAAAAAGAGAAGCAAAAAAAAAAATGCAGTACCTGCCTGAGGGAGCTTACATCCAAGAAGAAACATGGTGGTAAAATTCAAAGAGTCATAAACATATCAAGAAGGGAATTAAATATGACTAGTCTGGACCCATACCCAAAATGAAGACCCTCAAAAAAGAAAATGTAGTTGGAAGAAGGGAACATATTGTGGTAGAGAGGTGTGACAAGCTGAGGAAACTCCAGACATTCAGGAAAGTTCTAAAGTAAGAAGGAAGTTGAATTGTGGTGGTACAGTCCAGAGAATCAGAAGCATAGCTGGGAGTTGGGAAACAGACCTGAAATGGGTGCTGAACATAAAAACATATTTAAGTCAAAATTTATTTATGAAAGTTGTTTTAGGAGTTTCAAATTTTAAAATACTTTAAATTTTTTTAAAAAGAAAATAATTTAATCTATCTGAAATTTGGCTAATCATTTTACAATGAGAATTTTTTTACCCATTTTGGCATATAAATCTATAGAAATTGCATTAAAATTGTACTCAAATACTTTGGGAACTATATTTTATAATACATTATATGAATATAAAATATGGTTCAGAGTGATCAAAATCCATTTAATATAACCATTGAGGGTCTAGACTGGATCCCATCCAAGAATGTCATTAAAAGGCAGTCACACCTTCAAGTTAATTCTATAGAAGGATCCCCAGCGCAACACACATGAGGGATTTCAGTAACTAGAGACAAGTATGGAGCAGTCCATCTTTTATTATTTTCATTCCAATATTTCTCATGATGCATAAATTTTTCACCTAAGTATGAAAATTTATTGACCTCTCTCCAGTGATAAGGCTCATTTTCATATGAATTATTTTATTTATTTTATAACTATACTCCAGAGGCTTAATATACTTGACATTTATATTGCTCTCTAAATATTTTACAATAATTTTGTTTTCTTATGGTAGGTAGATGGATAAATGAAAATTACATTGAATTTCAACTAATCTTGAAATTAAAAAAAGAAATATATAGCACCAACATTTGTCATCTATTATATCATGTTCAAGATCTGCCAGACTTTCCATTATAAATCCGGATTTTAGAGGTTTCATATCTAAGTCAATTTCAGCTACACATGGATAAAATTCCATATGCATACTGTTAGCATAGATGTAAAGTATTCTTTTTTTTCATAAATAATGTGACTCAAGAAAGATGCTGTCGTTGTTGATGATGAGTGCGGTAGGGGGGGAAGGATAGATTACTAGCTTTTTAAAGCATTTTTCCACTAACCTTAACTCCTATAAAATACATCTTCAGTTTATAAAATTACTGTTTTTTTGCAGAAAGCTTATGTACATTTAAAGAAGCATTTTCATATTCTAAAAGAAAACTGATCAAATTCTGCCTATGTTCAGACAGCACTAGAGAGTATATAAGGGATGAGTTTGGCAGCTTTCAGGAAACCATTTATCTTCAGGGCTCAAATTTTAAACTTCAGGGAAGAAGAGAGAATAGTATAATGATTATTAACTATCTGCTGACCAGTCCATAGTTGTGTTATGACATATCCTTTTCAATAGACTATATTTTCTGCTGGCACACTATTACAGCCTTTATCGCTCCATATTTGACCTAGTGCAAAAAAGTTTTCTAATAGGTCACCAAACCATTAGCTTCTTTGACCTGCAATCCATCTTTCAATTTTCTACAAAGTTCATATTCTTCTAACATCACTTCCATCTGGTCTCATCTCTTATTAAAAGTCCTCTGGTGATCTCCATTCCCTATGGAATAAAGTCTAAAGTCTTGAGTCTACTATTAATTACCTTCCCAAGGTGATACCAGTCAGTCCTTTTCACTTTATCACTAGAATTTGCTATGTACTCTCTATTGTGTGAATTAATGGTTCAAGGCTCTGATGGATAGATAGGTATAAAGACAAGAAGTGACACAGCTCCTGTCCCCAATGATCTTATTTTCTAATGAAAGGGATATGTCAATTTCATAAAACAAGGACTATAAATTAGAATGTAATGATTAAAAAGGAGTTATCAAAAACATCAAACAGGCCCCCTTCTCATCAGAGACCAGAAAAGATTTTGTAAAGGGGAGGGGAGGTGAAAGGTAGCAACTGTGAATTGAGGCTTGAATAATGAGAACAGCTTCAACCACTGGAAATATGGAGCATGTACCTTCTAAAGATGGGGTAAGGATGAATGAAATGAAGAAATGTAGATTACAAGGAGAATGCTATGAATGAAACCCAGAAAGGCTAGGTGATGCCAGATTATTGAGAGATGATTTTAAATAAATAAAAAACTGTAGGATTTGTATTTTACCATTCAGACAACTGGAAAGCATTGTTGGGGTCTGTACAAGACTCTGAATTAGGAATATTAGTTTATATAGAGGCTATTATAATAGTGAGGACACAGATGAGATTGCTAGGTAGTGTGAGGAGACAGAAGCTAAGAAATAAAAGGTACTATGTTAAAATTCTTGTTCTTGACTTGTTAAAATGACAGGCAGATGAAGAAATTGAAAGAAAAAAGAAGAGTAAAAGGCTTTCCAGAAGTTTTGAGCCTGACTGAAATATGGACTCTCAAATTTGTGTTTTCTTTATATCTACTTTAACTTTGAAATGGAGAAAAGACAGATACTGAAGTTGGTTGGTTGACTGCCCTAAAGTAATCTAATTAAAAGAGTTGAATATACCACAAGACATAATGATTTGGGAACAGAAAAAAGACAATTTACAATCAAAATCAAAATTCTGCGTTATGTATGTTAAGTGTTATAGTTACAAGAAGGAAAAATATCAATGTGGGTCAGAGGAGTCAGAGAAGTAATAATTGTAATATGTTAATAATAACAATAGCATTTTAAATAACACTTTAAGGTTTGCGAAGTGCTTTGCTTATGTTAATTGACCTACAAGCACTCCATGAAGTATCATCATCATCATTGTTGTTATTATTATTATTATTATTATTATTATTATTCACATTTTACAGATGAAGAAGCAGAGGTGGAGAATGGTTATGGTCTCACAGCTGCTAATAAGTGTTTGAAACAGGTATTTATCATTAAGTCTTTCTAATTCTGAGGCCTGTGTTCTATTTGCTGTACCACTTAGCAAAGAAAAGGGTAGCAATGGCAAAAGTGAAAGAGAGGAAGATATCTAAGTGGCATTTCAAAGGAAAAGATGTCAGAATTTGAAAACACAGGAAGAGCAGGTTCTTAAAAATCAAAACAAGTACTATGGGAAGGGTCACTGAATTCTTTCAAAAATGAAAAAAAAAGTTTTCGATCTCAGATCGTTTAAGTATTCAAGTGATACATAAACAGTGAGATTTTTAACATTCTTAGTGGAAAAGACACCATCTTTGGAATCAAGGGACTTCAGTACACATCCCACCTCTGTTAATATAGATCTAAAATGAGATTTTTGGACAACAGTGAATGGTGTCTGAGGTTTCTTCTACTCTAACTCTATGATGGCATGAAACATTTAAGCCCATAATTCTTTTCTTTAAACTCATAATGCAATCATTTTTATTATAAATGTTAAATAAATATTTATGTAAAATTCTCTTCATATTTGTTTGTACATGGCAATTTTGATCCCTCTAACATCCTTCTCTGCTCTAATATTTTATGATTCTATTCTTTGATAAAAAGATCATAACCTTAGAGCTGAAAGATAGTTTAGCGGCCTTTGGTTTCAACCCCTTCATTGTGCTTAAGAGAAAACTAAAACAAAGTGAGATCAATTAACAAATCCAAAGTCACACAATTAGTGATGCTGCCCTTACTCTTTCTATACACATACATACATACATACATACAAGCACACACACATATATACATATATACAAATATATATGAACAGGCTTATGTCAGCATATGAATGTATAGAAATGTATACAGAGATAGAAACATGGATGCTTAAAAATGTTTCAGGTGATTAACTTCAAAGTTCTCAATAAAATATGAAGCAAGTTTGAATAACTTCACAAACAATACCCTCTGAGTATGCTCTGAGCATCTGGTTACCAGTTCATTTTCAAATGTTCCAAGTAAGAGTTCATAAATTGTTTAAGGTTTTTCAACCAGTCATTTTAAACTCAGGCTGCAGTCATCTGCATGTCACAAATTATAAATTAGAAAGAAAAATATACCAGAAATTTCTTTCCTAAATCATTCTTACTATACTTTCCTTCAGAAATACAGAAGGCATGATGTTGACAAATAAATGTATGGCTACTTTTGTACTCTCTCTTCCACATGACCAACTAACACATCATTTTTTAAGCCCTAGCTAAAAGACAAAGTTCTCTTTCAAATGTGTAGCCTTATATCTAGCAAGAACTCCATCACAGTTGTATAGCCCATTAATTTTTGTAAATGTAGCTTATTGGAAATAGTATTAGACCTAGAGTACTGAGTTCAAATTCTGCCTCTGAAATTAACTAGCTGTGTGATCATTGAACAAATAGTTTAACCTGTTTGTACCCCAATTTTCCTATCTGTAAAATGACAATAATATTACCTTTATTATTTAATTCACAGGATTATATGAGTATCAAAGTGTGTAGAATGTTTTACAAACCATAAAGTGCTGTATAAATATCAGTTATTGTTAAAGTGTTTTCCCATAATCATCTCAGAATAATTCCACATACTTCTCACTAAGAATTTAAATATAATGTTCCATGCCTATTTTAAGTCATTTTAAAGCAAATAACTAACAATTTCTTTTAAAAATCTGTACCACATATACAGATTTATGTGTTTATTCACACAAAACACTCATACAACTGTAAGTGATAGTAATGAAGCTAATTCAGAGATAGTCTCAGTGTCAAGAAGATATGGGTTTAAATACATCTCACAAACATACTGGGTAGTCTCATTATCCTAGGCAGCAACACTCTCACATCATCAGCATCAGCATCATCAGTATCATCACTTACATTTATATAAAACCTCCTAAGTAATTCTGTGCTAAGAATTTTACAGATATCTCATTTTATCCTCACAACAACCCTGGGAGATAGGTATTATTATCATTCCCATTTTACAAATGAGGAAATTGAGGTAATTGGAGAGGTTCAATGATTTTCCCAAAATCATACAATTAGTTAAGTGTCTTAGGACAGATTTAAACTTTAGTGTTCATGACTCCAGGTCTAGCATGTCCTACACCTAGAAATCTCAGAAGAGTTGCTAACTTGCATTGTTAGAAGGAATTATTTCTTCACCGTGTTTTTCCTAAATTTATGGAATCAGAGTAAGATCAATAAATATATAAGTACAGTGTAGATCTCTTTTGAATTTTCTTTTTTTCCTCTTACAATAATTTTTCACCTTAAAATGATAATACCCACTCAATCACTGTGGAGGACAATCCTTTCAAACCATAGCAGATTTTCATGAGATGCCAAGACAATAAAGTAATTTTAGGCCAACCTTAAGGAAATAAGCTAAACTCTTAACCTAAATTGGGTTGCCTTCAGGCAGAAGTTTGTCATCAGGCCCACTTCTTTCCAGGCTGTTAGGACTTTCTGAGACTTGTACTCCACATGCATGGTCTTCAAGAACCAAGGACCAACTTAATAAAGCATGAAAGGACTTTTTCCCACTTTAGAATATAAACTCTGTGAGGACCAGAAGTGACTTTGCCTTTCTTTGAATAACCAGTCCTTGACATAGTGCCTGGCATTTAGCAAAAATTTGATAAATTTGATTGATTGGTTGATTGATTGATTGATTATTTAGTTGACTTTAGCCACAGCACTCTTTTAATGATTCATAATTTTCTTCATGCCAAAGACTGACAAACTAAAGGAATTGACCTTGTTTCAAAAGGCAACAATGAACCATTTGAAGTATCATGATTATATCAGGGAAAATTAAACTTGTGGTGTTATGATATATTGGATAAAGATAGTATAAAAGCAATCTTTGCAAAAAACAGATGTCTACCTTGCCATGAACCTACCTCCCATTTTCTAAAATTGAGCAGCAGGATGTGGTAGAATACAAACTAGATTTGGAGTCAAAAAAATGACATTCAAATCTTGTGCACCTAATAGATGTGAGATCTTGAGTCACCAATCAACCAATCAATGTGTTTTTATTAGGGACTTTTGACGTGCCAGAAATTGTGTTAATCATTAAGCATACAAATATAAAGAATCAAAATATCACTTATCTCAAGGAGCTTATATTATATCTGGGAAAAGTCACTGTACTTCTTTGGGCTTCAAGTGACTTCATCTGAAAAGGATGGTATCTTTCCAGCTTTATATCTATGATTCTATGATCTTGTGAATGAGAATATAAATAGAAAAATGTGTCTATGATCATCCTATGACCATAGTCATGATAATGTCTCTTGGCACATCTTTTTATTGTTTTTTAAGCAAACATGTAAATTTTTAATATTTGGTGAGAATACCACCATTCTCTTCATTTCTTTTTCCATTCAGATTTGAAAGTTATAAACAATTGAAAACAATGAGCATTTTCTTATCGTTGCTTCTATCTGGGTGTCTGTCTTCAGTATACCAGAACAAACATGAAATTGAGAGTCAGGATATATGGGTTTAAATCCGGGCTCTTCTACTTACTTCACTTTGTGACCTTGGAAAAGATACATATCCTCTGGGCCTGAATTTTCTCATATGAAATATTAAAAAGTCAGATTAGAAATTTTCTAGAACATTAAACTCAAGCAGTGAATTGATAGGCCTCTTCTCATGACTTCCTACCATATTGGTGGCCTTTTTCCAGATAGATTATATAATTAAGTTAACACATCTTTGTTATTTCTCTCTCTCTTCAAAAAGATTTAGGAAAATTTTAAATATAACTTTAAAAATTGAAGATTCAAATATTACTTTATATAAGAAATAAAGTTTCTAAAATATTTGTATTGCGCTCAGTATTATTATACATATATATGCATATCTGTATATGTATTATATTTATGCACAATATTGCAAATCAATAACAATTGGTTCTGCTTAATACCGGAGGGCTTAACACATGGTAATGTGTTGAAATGGGGCAGTTTTCATTTAGATAATGAAAAATTAAACTTACTAACAGTTAAAGCAATGTAAAAATGGAATGTTTCCCCAAGCAGCTGTGTTTTCCTATAATTACATTATAATTCCTATAATAAAAGTCAGAGAGTTATCTTACAGTACCTTAAAAGTTATTTCTTGCATCCCCTCATTAGAAAGCAAGGTAATTAACTGAAGATTAGATATCTACGGATTTGTATAGTCCTTGAGCAGTAGTCCTGATGTAGCAGGAAGAATTCTGGACTTGAAGTCAGACAGCCTAGGTTTGAGTTCCAGTTACAAAACTAATGAACTTGGAAAATCTGAGAAAATCACCTTTATCATCTCTCCAAATGTGTTTCCTCATCTGTGAAATTGGGATAATAAGACTTGTGCCATGAATTTCACAACACTGTTTGGACCAAAGTACTTCACCATCTAAATGTGAATTATCATTATCATTTCATCATCATCATCATCATCATCATCAACATTCATGACTTAGGTCAGTCATGCCAGTCTAGCATGATTGTACTTTTCATTTATTCACTGTTACCAAACTTAATGATTATAATTTTTGGAAATTGTATCTATATGTTTCTTTTGCTGAAGATCTTTGGGAAAAAGTAAAAGCCATTTACAGGTATTGAATTTTGCAGAGGATTTTCATAATGATTTGAGTTCATTCCACTGAGTGTTTTTTGTGAGGCATGTTTTAAATTTTATTATTGTTGCTTCTAGTGAATGCATTAGAGACAGCATATGGTGAAATAGAGTTCTAGACTTGGATTTAACAAGATCTAGGTTCAAATCCTGTTAGCACTAATTGTGTGACTCTAAACAAGATTTTTAAACTTTATTCAACTTTAAAATAAAGGGGTTAGATTTTATGACCTCTAGGTCATATATATACTTGCCCCAATTAATTTTTTTTAAATCAGTCATTTTGCAGAATTTTTCAAGGCAAATTATGAGAGCACATATCATGGATACTGTTTAGATGGTAGTGTTGATAGTGGTTATTGCTGTCATTTAAGTCCAAGAGGCTAATGAGAAATTGGAAGTTAATTTTTTTTAAAAAAAAAAAAGGAGGGACAGGGGATAGTGTGACTTTTGAAATTAATTCCTAGACCCACATTTACAAAAATACTTATAGCAGCTCTTTTTGTGGTAGCAAAAATTGGAAATTGAGGGGATACCTATAAATTGAGTAATAGCTGAGCAAATTATATTATATGAATTTAATGGAAGATAATTATGTTATAATAAATGAAGAGTAGGCTTATTTCAGAAAATCCTAGAAAGACTTACATGAACTAAGA
The DNA here is from genome assembly GCF_037893015.1 of Macrotis lagotis. Classification (NCBI taxonomy): domain Eukaryota; kingdom Metazoa; phylum Chordata; class Mammalia; order Peramelemorphia; family Peramelidae; genus Macrotis; species Macrotis lagotis. Next base: position 398,608,376 of record NC_133666.1, read on the forward strand.
GAAGTGAGCAAAACCAGAAGAACACTATACATATTAACAGTAACATTGTAAGATGATCACATATGATGGATGCAAGTCCTCTCAGCAGTTAAGTGATCAAGAACTATCATAAGAGAGTTATTATTATCCTTCAAAAGTCTACTCATATGCTCATATGTTTTCTTTTGGGATAAAAAATGGGTATTGGTGCTACCTTTGATATGTATTACTGTTATTCCTGACATTGTTATAATCCTTTGAATAAAAATATTCATAGAGGAAAAGAGTGCTGCTCATCTTCCTCCTAGGACAACATTTATTCTCATATTTAACAGTTCTCTTCAGTAGACTTCTAGCATAAATTTTACCTGTGAATCATAATCTGTTCACTCTGTTCTTCATATCTTTCTCCACTTCCTTTTTTTAAGTTTTTGCAAGGCAATGGGGTTAAGTGGCTTGCCCAAGGCCATACAGCTAGGTAATTATTAAGTGTCTGAGGCCAGATTTGAACTAAGGCACTCCTGACTCCAAGGCCAGGGCTCTATCCACTGCACCACCTAGCTGCCCTTCCACTTCCTTTTGCAATAATGTATTTCCTAAATTAAATCACTGTCAAAAAGTTGCAAATTTTCTAGACAATTTGAGATAAATTTGTTGTTTGTTTTCGCTTTCAAAAGAAAGTACACAAAAAGTTATTCTACATGAAAGTCCTACTTAGATGACTCACTGTGGAATGATAATGGCAGCAAGTATCCTGAAAACCATGCCAGAAAAGTACAAATTGTCATCTCCTAGCAAGCTGGAAAGACTTCAAGTTCTGACCTGATGACAGAATATGTCTGTCATCTAAGGAACAATTTAGCTATACTGGGAAAGAACTTCAGTTAGATTGGCTCAAAGTAATGATTTTTTTTCTGGTCATAATGATTCTCTCATTATTTCCTCCAGTGCCTAAAATAACATGTCATTAATAAATATTTAGTGGCCTAAATTGAATTGTAAAATAAAAGACATCTGCCTCAGTGGAGGGCAATCTCTACTTATACTAACAAAGTCAGAGTATTGAATTATTTTAGTTGGCTTCTTCAAATAACCAATCCACATTTATTAAGGATGTTCAATGCTCTAGTCCCTCTGTTGGGCACTGGGGAAATAAAGGCAACAATGATACAGTCCTGATTCTCAAGGAGCAAAATTTCTATAAAGGGAAAATAACTAATATGCATAAGTAAATATAAAACATATATAAAGTTAATATGAAATAATTTTAGAGGGGGGTACTACCATCTGGGGAGAACAAGAAAGACCTCAAATAATAAGGAAAACTACAGGTGAGCTTTGAAGGGAAGTTTCTTTAAAATAATCCTTTAATTGCCAAATCTAAATGTTGCTCAATCTTGACTGATTTTCTTGGCAGATACTGGAATGGTTTTGTAATTTCCTTCTTCAGTGGATTAAGGACTGAATGACTTGCCCAGGGTCACATAACTAAGCTGAATTTTAACTCAGATCTTCCTGACTCCAGACCTAGCACTATAACCACTGAGTCACTTGGATGTGTGAAAGTCTAAAAGCTATTTCATAATTATCCTTTTTGACCTTTCTGCAGAGAGGTTAACCTCTCTGTCACCTCTCCTTTTTCTGAACACTATTCCCCTCTTGGATCTTTTCCTATCAAATAACTCCTTCTCTATTACAGTTATTGAACTGTATTTTTGTTATGCTTACTAATTGTGGGTGCCCCCTAAGGCTATGCTGGGGGTCTTCTTTTCTCTCTACATTCAGTGATTTCATCAGCTCCAAAGGATTCATTTCTTAATAATAATGGGTCAATACTGTCATATCTGTACACCAAGGACATATTATAATTTGGAAATAAGATAGAGGAAGAAAACAAATACTTTTTGACACAAGAACTCTTAAAACATATTCTATAAATTAGCTATTTAATTTTCATTTCACTTATGAAAAAGTAGAATTTAATACTACCCATATTTCTTTGGGGATTTTTATTTTTAATTAGACATGACTTGAGCTCACTATTTTGCCTCTGCAGAAATAACATGCAGAGCTATGTATTCACACAGAGGACAGGTCTCTGCTATTTTATAAATTATGTATACTTATACACAATCTTATTAATCTTTGAAAGAACACAATGAACTAGGACAAAGCAAATAGCAATACTAAGTGACTTCAGATAAATCTCATTTCTAAATTTGAGTTCTACAGCAATTGTATTTGCATGACTTTAAATCTTTTAACCCTAAAGTAAGTTGCATTTCCAAGAAAAAAAAACATTTTGCAAGTGATGATCCCAGGAATATTTCATCTTTCTAAAATTCTACTAAGACATATCAGTGAGAACCATTTGAGAAGAGAATTTGTTTATTATAATAACACTCTGCAGAAATGCTATAAATTATCACACACTGAAAGACATTGAAATATAGCCACCTAAAATTATTTCACTGTAATTAAAATAAGATATCTCAACCAAATTATTAAATATTTGGAACTTTTACAAATGACTTATTTTTTCTTTTCCTAAAGTTTGATTAAAATTAAAGAGGCATGATTGCCTGAAACCAACAATATTGATCCCCACTTGCCCTTTGTCAGAAATATCATTGTTACACAAATTATTTGAGATCCATAGTGGGTCTGAATGCTCTTAAATATTTTTCAACAATGACTCCCTCTTATCTAGAAGGACTCATACCTCTTGACTGGCTTGCAACCTTGTCAGATAAAGTCTCACATTCTTCTAGAGGTCATTCTTATAGTCCCTTTCCTTCCCCTTATTGCTCCAGGCTCCTGTGTTTTACAATACACCCTGCAAAGTAATAAATATTTATTACATGACTATCTAGTGTCAGGTACTAGAATAAATTCTAAGGATACAAATAGTAAAAAAGAAAACCCTACCCTCAAGGAAATTACAGTCTAATGGGGCATGACCACTCTCAAAAAGAAGCAAAAAAGTGGTTGGTTAGGAGGTACCTACTAAGGTAATTGGGGAGTTCAATTTGAAGAGTACAACTGGTAAGACATGCTTTTCCTCTGAGATTTCTGCTTTCTATTTACAAATATATACATAACTATATTATGTATATAGTTATTTGCATGTTATCTCCCACCTTAATTAAAAAACAGAAACCATTTGGTTCTTTGTATTTCTTTGTATACCCAGTACAGTGCCTATGCATGGCAATCACTTAATATATTGTTGACTGACTAATTAAGACATATATAGTTTTCTCTAAATTATCATTTATCAAAAATTTTCAAAAACATACTATAAAATTAAAATCAGGATTTTTAAAATGTTATAAAATTTGTTTCAAACATTATCTTTCAATAGAATGATACATTAGGAAACATTTGGAATATACTTCAAATTTTAAGTTTCTTTTGTATGATTTCTTCCCCAAAGTAACAAGAATGTAGAAAACTACACACTTCACAATAATGCAATAATTTCAACTCTTCCACAAGCAAACTTCATGGCAATTTTTTTTCATAACTTTTGTTGCAGTAAGAACTATCAGCAGAGGTGGTCAGCATTGCCCATTGTCCCCACGATCTTTCACTTTGGCCTTCTAACTTAAGGGAGTCTTTGCCAGCCTACAGCAGTGGAAGCCAAGGCCTCAAACTATTTACTGAAGTATTTCTGATTTTTTCCCATAAGTTCTGTAGTGTTTTATTGCAAAATTTTATATAGCCTGGTGGTTTTGTGGAAAGTATAAGTCCCTAAGAGCAGAACCCTCTAAATGTAGGAGATGGGAGAACAAGCAAGTGGAAATTTCATAATGGATCTAGTTTTCATTGAACTGACTGCCAGATTGCAAATAACAGTTATGGAATTTTCATGATCTTAGAAAGGGAGAAATCAGGTCAGAGATTCTAGATTTGGGAAAAAACATTTCAAAGGGTTCAAAGGAGATTTATAGGATTCCATACATGGAAATACAATAAAAGAAATCATCTCACTCAAGAAAGACAATAAGATACATAAGTCACTTAAGAATGAAATTCTGAAGAAACAAAAGCAAGCAATTCCAATGTGAACTAGAAATATGAGTGTTGTTATTTAAAAAGTTTTAATGTGGATAAACAGGAAATTCATTAATCAACTTAAAATTTACAAATGAATTGTACAGAGAACCAAGAGCATCTAATGCCTTCTCTGTAAGAAATGTGTGACTGAGAGAACTAAGAAGCATAATGTTAATATTCAACATGTAGAGAGGTTAAAAAACTAGAGATGTTTTGTTTATAGCAAGTTTAGGAGAAAGAGGGAAATTAATGAAAAGATGGAACTCTTATTTGAGATGAATGGGATCACAATTGATAACCAAAAAAAGTAATGTATTCAAATCTAACTTCAATTCATTATTTTTTTCTCAAGGATGTTGACCTTTACTGAACAGAACAAAAATAATTAAGACATAAGAAATATTAAAGATGGTGAAAGAATATAGATGGTCACCTACCTGGCATTGATGATTTGGTGTCACCTGACTCTGACAAATAATTTCCTCAAACAACAAAAGACTAGTTGGTATGATCACTGAGCCAATATGAGTGATATTTAAATTATCATGGCTAACAGGAAAGGTATCACAAAATTGGAGAAAGGCAAATGTTACCTTAATATTCAAAAAGGGGAAAGGATAGCGATCTGAGAAGTTGATTTCAATTTTTGGGAAATTCAAGAATGAATCATTAAAGAAGCTGTCAATAAATATCTCGAAAGAGGCTATAGGTGGCTGGGTGGTGAATTGGATAGAACACTGGCCCTGGAATCAGGAGGATCTGAGTTCAAGTCCCACCTCAGACATTTAATAATTACCTATTTGAGCAAGTCACTTATCCTCATTGCTTTAAATAAATAAAATTTTAAAAACAGAAAGACAGGCTGGTTACAAAGAGTGAGAATTTCTTCATCAAGAACAGACCCACCTAACTTCATTTCCATTTTGTGATAAAATCAATAAACTCATTTTTGTTGTTGTTCAGGCTTATCCAATTCTTCATGAGCCCTTTGGGGGTTTTCTTGGCAAAGATACTGAAGTGGTTTACCATTTCCTTCTCTGGTGGACTGATTAGGCAAACAAAGTTTAAGCAACTTGCCCAGGTTCATACAACTAGTGAGTGTCTAAAGTCAAGTTTGAACTCAAGTCTTCTGGACTCCAGACCCAGTTTTCTTTACACTCAGTCAACTAGCTGCCTCAATCGAATAGTAAATAAGGAGAAGGTTGTGGATAAAATTTATCTGCATTTTAGCAAAATGTTGATAAACCATCTCATACTATTCTTGTAGCGTCTCTTACTATTCTTGTAGAGAAGACAGCAAAATATAGGCCAGGTAAGAATACAATTACATGAATTTAGAAATATGGATGGTTACATTCCAAGACTCTTTATTAATAGTTCAATATCATTATTATAGGAAGTCTACAGTGCTCCAATGATCTGTATTTGACTCTGTGCCATGAATATTTTCATCAATAACTTAAAAGCATGGATGAAATATTTATCAAATTTGCATGACACAAAGTTGAGAAGGCTAGCTGACACACTCAATGATAAGATGCTAAAGGATCTTTACTATCAGGAGCACTGAACTGGATATAAGAAAATGAAATTCAATAGGCATAATTATAAAGTCTTATGCTTGGCTTCAAAAAATCAACTGTAAAATACAAAATGGAGAAAGCATGGCTAGACATCAGTTTCTGTAAAAAAGGACTAGATGTCATCGGGAATTGCAAGCTCAAAATGAGTCATTGGTGTGATTTGGCAGCCCCAGAAGCTAACATAAACTTTTAGTCTATTAAGAGATGCATAGCTTCCAAAAATAATAGGTATTCCTACTTCTCCTGCAACAGAAGGCACAATGGTGAACCAGTCAACTAGTTAAAATAAAACCAAAGAAGGCATTGTACTGGAGAAATGACCTTATTCTTAGGAGATTTATATAACCTTCAGCTTTCTACTTTGGTTGAGCAGTAAAATGAATGATCAAGAAGGAGTGGCACTGAGTGAAGAATACTTTTTGATAGAATTTAATAATGAAAAAGAATAGAGGAAAAAGAAAAGGAGAGAAGGAAGATAAAAAGTAAGGAAGAAAAAAGGGAGACACCAAGGTGGGAAAGAAAAAAAGAAGAAAAGGAGGGAGGAAGGGAAATAAAGGGCATAAGTAGAAAACGTAGCTTAGCAAGGAGATGGGTCTATACTCCTAGAGCAAAGCTGAATAAGATCAGTGAATAGCTAGAAAGTTTTGGAGGCATGAAAAGGCAAGATGTAGAAGTTCAATATTGATGTTCACAACCTTCTTGGAAAAGTAGGTCACCTCCTGAAAGAAGGGGATTGGGGTTTGGATTGGCGGCTTGAAGGGAAAGAAAGTGGATTACAATAGCTTCTATACTGTGATATGGAGTCAGAGTTTAAGAAAACATTGATATTATAATGGTGAGCCCTGGTAAGTTTAGAGACCATGAACTGAGGTGCTGGAACATTAAGTGAAAGAAAAGAAATCACATCTAGTTAGGAGGCTTGCCTCCTCTGGTTTTAAGAATAGAGATTCTTTACAAAGAAAATAATGAAAAATACTGAATCCATCTGGACTTTTCTTTTAGAAATTAATTTCTGTCAGAATAAGAAGTTTTATAATTTAAATACACAATGTGAAATGTTATGAAATTTTCATAAACTATCAAGAAAACATTGTTTCTTCACAAACTTTGCAGATTTTCAGAGTTGTGAGGACTAATTTAGCTATCTAGTCCAATCCATGCCTTAAAATTAATACCCTTTATTTCCTGCACTGGTGCTAGTTTTTCAATCATATTTAACAGAAAGATTTGTTTACATAAAATATGTTTAGTTATATTAAGACTACAGGTAAAGCCTTTTTCTTTATTATGTAACAAAAAAAGCAATAAGCAAATAAGACTAGCCCTACCATAACCCTACCATATAAATTTGTTCGTCTATTCTATTAAAATCCAACTTCCATCCCTCATAATGCTGAGACCCTGACTTCTAAGAAGACAGCACATGCTCTAGCAATCTGGTACAGTGGAGAGAACAATGAGATTGTAGACAAGCAGACTTGGTTGCTAATCCCACCTCAGATATTTGTTCATTCTGTAACCATGAGAAATTATTTAATCTCTATATTCCTAAATTTTCTCATCTCTAAAATAGGGGATTGGATTAAATGGCCTCCAAGAGCTATGATCATATCAATCTGCATAACCTCATCTTCATTCCAAATGTTATTAACTCCATAAAGATAAAAAGACTTGGGGGAGAAGTCAAGATGGCAACTGAAGGCAGGAATTCCTGGAAACTCATTCCCCAAAAAACTCCAAAACCTGTCAAATACTGACTTTAGCCAAAATTTAGAGGGGCAGAACCCACAGACAGTCTGAGTGATACAATTTCCTAGTCCAAAACAACTTAAAAGATCCTCAGGAAAGATCTGTTTCACTGGGATTGGGGGTTGGAAAAAGCCACTGCAAGCACAACTGCAGCCACAGAGCAGCCAGGCCCAGTGCCCAGATCCCTGGGGACTCCTGGGTCCTAGGCAGAGGGGACGGTTTACAGACCTCCTGGCCCCAAGCTCACCAGGAGTAGTTTGAAGGAGTGATGAGAGAACTCTACCACATCAGAGTGATTGGGAGCAAGCGTGAGCCTCAGAGCAAATGTGCAGTGAGAACTTGAAGCAGAAATCAAGGAAGCTAACCTGCACCTCTAGAGAGCAGCCAACAGATGGGCTCAGGGAGACTACAGAGGTCCCTCTGTTCTCCCTGGGGCAAGACTCAGCTGTTTGCCCACACCCAAATCCAGGTTGCAGTTTGGGCTTCCATACTACCAGAGCCAAGCAGAGACTCTCCTCATAGCTCCAAGGCAGAGGAGAGTGCCTGTGGTAATCCACATATCAAAGCACAGGTAAGAAAGCAGTCAAAGCCTCTCATAAGACCTTAGAGGAATTACAGTCTCAGTGGGGTGTCCCAACCCCCCCCAAAGCCTTGGAAGTGCAGTAAATCAATAAAAGGCTGAAGAATTGAACAAACAAAAGGAAAAGAAGACTCTGAACTTGGAAAATTACTTTGGTTCCCATGGAAGATTCAGAAGATGACAAAATGAAGCTTCTGTATCCAAAATCTCCAAGAGAAATAGAAAATGGACTCAGGCTATGGATGAGTTCAGAAAATACTTTGAAAAGCAATTAAGGGAGGTAGAAGTAAAATTGGGAGGGTGAAAAGAGAATGATGCAGATAAATCATGAAAACCAAATCAGCAGCTTGGTGAAAAAAATAACTCCCAAAAAATACTGAAGAAAATAATATGTTAAAAACCAGTTTAGGCCAAATGGAAAAAGCAACACAAAAGGCAAATAAGTAGAAGAATTCCTTAAAGAGCAGAATTGGCCAGCTGGTAAAGGAGATGAAAAAAAGCTCTCTGAAGAAAATAAATCCTTCAGATGGAGAATGGAACTAAAGGAAGCTGATGACTTTGCAAGAAATCAGGAAGAAATAAAACTATTACCAAAAGAAAAACTAAAAATTAGAAGAAAATGTGAAATATCTCACTGGAAAAACAACCAACCTCAAAAACAGATCCAGAAGAGATAATTTAAAAATTATTGGGCTACCTGAAAGTCAGGACCAGGAAAAGAGCCTAGACTTCATTTTTCAAGAATAATAGAGCAAAATTGCCCTGAGATTCAGGAAGCAGAGAGTAAAATAGAAATTGAGGGAATTCACCGATCTCCTCCTAAAAGTGATCCCAAAAGAAAAACTTCCAGGAATATTATAGCCAAATTCCAAAACCTCCATGTCAAAGAGAAAATATTAAAAGCTGACAGAAACAAACAATTCATCTACTGTGGTTCTATAGTCAGGATTACACAGGACTTAGCAGCATCTACATTAAAAGATCATAAGGCTTGGAATATGATATTCCAGGAGGCAAAAGACCTCGGTTTGCAACCAAGAATCAACTATCCAAAAAAACTGAACATCCTCTTCCAGGGGAAAAGATGGAATTTCAATGAAACAGGGGACTTTCAAACTTTCTTATTGAAACAACCAGAGCTGAACAAAAAGTTTGATCTCCAAGTACAGGACCCAGATGAACCATAGAGGGGGTGGACAAGAAGGATTAACTATGAAGAACTTAATGATGTTAAACTGTTTTTATTCCTGTATAGGAAGAAGACACTGATGACTCATATGAACTTTCTCATTTATAAGAGCAGCTAGGAGGAGTATATATATATATATATATATATATATATATATATATATAGACAAGGCACAGCAAGGAGCTGAATATAATGGTATAATATAGTAAAAAGATGGAGTCAGTGGGTACAATGGGTAATAAATGAAAGTTCTGGGAGGAAGAGAAAGGAGAGGAAGAAAGGGCTAAAATATTTCACATAAGAGTCAAGAAAAAGTTGTTTCAATGGAGTGGAATGGGAGAAGGCAAAGGGGAATGAGTGAGCCTTCATTCTCATCAGAAATGTCTCAGAGAGGAAATAACATACACACTTAATAGGATTTAGAAATCTATCTTACCCTAGAGAAAAATGAGAATAAAGGGATGGGATAAGGGGGAATGGGGGCAGGGAAGGGGGGAGTAGGTGATCTTTTCAGAAGAAAGGGATGATCATGGGAGAGGGCACTCAGATACAACACACTTCTGAACATGGACAGAGTCAAAGGAGAGAGAGAATAGAATAAATGAGAGTGGGAAGGAATAGAGTGGTGGGAAATACAGTTAGTAATTGCAACTGTGGGAAAAAAATATTGAAGCAACTTCTTTGGTAGACTTTTGGTAAAGAAGGTAATTCATCCCAAAGACAGAGCCACTGAAATATCAACACAGACTGAAGTACATGTTTTTTCTCTCTCACTATTCTTAAGGTTTCTCATCCTTTTGGTGGTGAGGGGAGTTTATGTTTACTCTCATAACAAGATAATTGTAATGATATAAAATAAATAAACCAAAAAATCATAATCTAAAAAACAGATTAAAAAGACTTAAATCTTTGAGTGGAAAGGGGGCAGCTGGTGGTGCAGTGGATAGAGCATTTACCCTGGAGTCAGGAGGACCTGAGTTCAAATTTGGCCTCAGACATTTAATAATTAACTAGTTGTGTGAACTTGGGCAAGTCACTTAACCCCATTGTCTTGGAAAAAAGCAAACAATAGAAATACTTGAGCATGGATGTGTCTTGTCCAAATAATACTCTTGCTATTTTAGAAGCTCATTTATCAGGTTGACTGCAGAGAACTAAGTTTTTCAATGACATTTTTTTGAAAAACATTCCAACCCAGTGAAGTTGCAATCCACATTGGTCAGCCAACCATACCCAATGTGATCATGAAACCTTGAGGCATTGAAGAAATTCCTTTATCACCTGGATTTTGCAAATCAACACCTGGAGAGTTACAGCTCATAGTGCCGCAAATACTTTTACATAAGTATGTTTCTCACTACAAAATATGTTTCGATTATGGAACTATCCTTATTTAGTCAGTTGTCACTGTGTATGTATGTATGTGTGTGTGTGTGTACATGCGCATGTGTATGTGTATGTGTGTATGTGTGTAGTTTTTCAATCTCCAAACACTAACAAATGCTAAACTACAATTTTAGTTTATTAAAACTACAATTTCTAACTCAAAAGTCAGTTCTAACTCAAACTCACAAAAAAATATATTTTCCCATTGGTACTAAGGACCACATGTGCACCTTAAAAAAATCAAATATACTGAGACTATAATTTCTACTAATCTCATTATATTGTCTCTGGGATAAGTCTGAGTCTCCTAATTTCATTTTGGATTGCTGCTAAGGTTATCATCTTAGGCAAGGGGCAGTCAACCATGACCAGTTTTACTTTACATTCAAGCATTTAGTTAAAACCAATGGTCTTAGACAAGATGTAATAAAGTTCTTATAATTCAAGAAAATTGAACAATGATCTTTCCCAGCCAAGTGTTCTTGAAATTTCACTTCTGCCATGAATTAGACCAACAAATATGAAGAGAGGTAACAATTTCCCCATTCTTGACCACATAAAAGTATTAAATTTCTAGTTCATTTATCACTGCTCTACATTTTATTTGCATATGCTAATTTCAGTTGACTATATCCTAAAACTTGCCATGTTGATTACTTGTCTAGTGTAAAGTACAGATAATTATAGCAAATGCTTTAAGTTGGGATAACACATTATAACTGTCCCAGGGCTTTGAGATGCAAATATTTCTTTCCTTTATACAATTCTGTGAAGCAAGATTTCACCTGCTTCATCCCCATTTTGTAGGTGAAGAAACTAATATTCAATGAAGTTAAATGATGGATCCAAGGTTTTTTGGCTATTAAGTGACTTTTAAGGCTTTTTAAAACAATCTAGACTAAACCCTAGATCTCCTAATACTCGGTCCAATGCTCTTGCATGAGACTTCATTATATTTGCCAAGGCACCTGAAAATGAGACAAATAATACTTGTGCTATTTATCTTACAGGATTTTTTGTGAAGGATGCTTTTTTTGTACATTGTAATACTCTCTAAAAAAATGTAAGCTTCTTTTGGATGAGGGCAATACATTAACCAGTCTAGTGTTAGCTCCTTGAGGGCAAGAAAGATTTAATTTTTGTTTTTAGATCCTTAGCTGCTGGCATCACACTTTGCAAATGGTAGGCCCTTGTAGAAACATGGTTACCCTCCCCAATTAAAGTCAATATTAAAGATATAATAATGCATCTAATAAAATATTCTAATTTTTCATATGGGCATGAGATTAGGTACCAAAAAATCTGGTTCCTAGCCCAGGCTCTCCCACCTATTACCCATGCCGAGAAAAATTCCTTAATCTCAACAAGTCTTAATTTCATTTGTAAAGTATAATGTAATTATATATGTATGTGTATATATACACATACATATATAAAATGTAAAGTAGAACTTCCTTTATTTGACCTTTGTCTTAAATGGGAACTTTTATCTCTAATATTCAAAAGTTAACAATTAATTTTATTCTATAAATTCTTGGAGGATAGAGATTATGTAACTTTTTATATAAAGTTTCAACAATTTGCCTAGATAGATTGCAATACAGGACCAGCCATATATATATATATATATATATATATATATATATACATATATATATATATATATATATACTCCAAAAGGCTTGGTTTTAAGTCTTCCCTCTATTACATACTTGCTATATAATCATGAACAACTCAATTTACTTCTCAGTGCTCTAATTTTGCGTTGGTATAGGGCTTTTCCATACGAAGAGTGCTCTACTCTGATGAAAGTACATGTCCAGACCATCACTAATATTATAAAAACAAAACTTCATAATTATATAATCCTTCATCATTTTGTAAACTGTTTCTTAAATACTTTTGATGATTCTGATTAAATAAAAACTGAGTAAATATTATGTCTTTTGAAAGAATGGTATAGCACTCTTCCTAAGAAATAATATATTTAATATATGTAAGACGACATTACTTAGGAAGAAATACTTTGTTCAGTTAAAGTGGCAATTCTCAATGTGTGTATTTTCCTGGATTTCAATCAGGCATTAGGGAGTTCACTCATCCCTTATTCCTGAACACAACTCCCAAGGACATTGGGAGTTATGTATATAAATGGGGTTGAATATGCTATTCTTCAATATTATTTTAATAGCTATTAGGATACAATGTTTAGAGACATAATTTAAATATTTTCACTAACTTCCTAGATATGATTGTTTTTTCTTTTATTTCCAAAGAATTTTTTTCTGTAGATTCCACGTTAACAGGTTCTATCAAAGGAATGTTGTTTATTTGTGAGTTCGAGCACTGCTTTAAATGCATAGAGTTCACCTCCAAAATGAGATTAGCAGCTTCAGCACTGCAGTGTAGCAATATTATACAATTATTACAGAAATCAATAATGCTTTCATTTCCAGAACTAATCTGATGGTAAGATCTTGTTTATAAAGATATTAAACAAATGCATTATTCACGTTTTGTAATGATTTTCCAGAAAAAAAGACATTTTTTTAATTATCATATAGAAGTGGCATTATAAATGAGTGTAATTTTTATTAACAGAAGTTAATTTACATAAAACAAATGCTCATTGAATTATTGAATATGATAATATCTACATGCCTAGTCCTGTTTGTCATATTTTGTGCCTTTCGGCGACATCAGAATTATAACAACCTGATTTATGGCCTAAATTTAATGCATAATATGACAACATACAGATATGTATGCCTTATCATGTATAATTTAAACATGATTGCTATATATTTCACCCATTCTTTCGTGCCTTTACAATGATTTCTCATACAGCTAGAAATCGCGATTGTAATGCAGGTTGCTAGATATGAATGTCTGTTTGAATTAATGAATATTTCCATAAAAATACTCCAACTATGAATGTTTTAAAAACCTTGTCATAACATTCACCAAACTTACTCATGACAGCTAGCATGTGTTACTGCATTTTCATCTTAAATATTTGATGATTGCCTCTTTAAATCCAAGATTCATAACACATAAGCTTTCATTTTCTTACAGCATGTGTAATTCAAGAGAAATTTCTTCATATAGTCTTCATTTCTGAACTGATTCTGAATCAATAGAATATTTCTGGAAATACAAAAGATCATATGGAAACTTCCCAGGTCCTTAACATTTGTTTAAGTGTTCTAATAATTATGCTGTAGCACACACATACATATTGTTCAGAATATTTGTCTTTTCCCCTTTCTACACCTTCCCTGGGGAATAAATACAGAATATACCATAAAGAAGATCCTGATTTAAGATGGAAAGCTACAGTGCAAGTGGAATCTGTTCAAGGTTGCATTAAAAACATTTAAATGCTACTAAAAATTTTTTAAATACAAAGCTAGAAAAGTATTATAGCATACATTTCCAGTAGATACTCCTCTACTGACTTTGTTGAGCAATGATGGAAATGCAGAAAATTACTGTTTAAATTCACATATAGATTCTGAAAATATAGGAGAATGACAACAATAAGTAACAGGTATATATATTATCATTTTTGTCATCATTCATATCATGATTATATAAGAAAAAAACCAACCAGCCATTGTTGGAGCAATGTATTAGTATTTTAAAAACTAAAGGTTGTCCATTGGTGGGTCACTCTCACTTGACCTTGTATGCACAGAAAGGTAGTTCACCATGGTAACCTTGGTCTTGTTGCTTTCCATACAGTAAATCATTCCAATCCTCTTCATGTAATTCTTTTATTGGCTGTGCAATTGAAATGTCATGCTTCACCAACAGAGAAGCTAGTAATTTCTTATGGGTGATTTAACCACTTTCTAATGTATGAGCATGGGTGGGATTAAATATGTGTCATGTACTTTTAAATTTTCTTTGTTTTTCAGATGTTTTGGCAAACTTATGGTTTGTCATGGATGATTTGTTGCTTTTTAAATGGATCCATCTTTTTAATAACATAGTAGGTGTCTTCTCAGTACTTCATAGTGGCATGAACTCTGCCACTTGCAGAAAATAAAAGCATACTTTCTTAAATGTAAGCAATTTTTAGATAATACCTACATTTCTAAAAGTCAGACAAGTTTAAAAAGGACAATTTTGGCCCTAAGCAAAAGCTGACATTCCTTCTTTAATTACATGAAAATCAAATGTCTATTTTTATAGCAAATTATTTTTAACTAAAAGAAGTACATTCTTAAAAATAAGAACGGCAAACTGCTTTCACCTTATCAGTTGATGATTTTAATGTTTGAGCTCAGTAATAATCTTGTGAGATAGCTGACTGTGTCTACTAGACATTCCTCTTGAGAAATAGTACTAACAGTTTCATCAGTAATAACCAACTCTCAATAAACTAAAGCATTTTTATTTGAATTACAAATGTAATATATCTGTAGAAGAATTTGTGATTTGGTGAACTTGCTATCAGAAAAATTTTGATATGAAAGTGAGAGTGGGTTTTAAAAACACTTCCAATAAAAAATATTTGTCTAATTCAGTGGATATAAAAGTAAAATATTTAGATATGTTTCTGTCAGTTTCTGAATTCTATTATGTATGAATGAATCATAAACTGATATCATCTTATAAAAATATTTATGGAGATGTATTCATATTCTTTAAGTGGACTTTTAGAACTATATTTTTTCACTATGTAAAAAATTCATCTGATTATTCAGTTAAGTATATTTTTCAACCAT
Source organism: Macrotis lagotis (assembly GCF_037893015.1). Taxonomy (NCBI): domain Eukaryota; kingdom Metazoa; phylum Chordata; class Mammalia; order Peramelemorphia; family Peramelidae; genus Macrotis; species Macrotis lagotis. The sequence goes on from NC_133666.1 coordinate 398,623,634, forward strand.
TTATGAAAAAACATGGACACTTTTATTAAAGAGTAAAATAATTCAGTCTGTGGATTACCCAGGTTCCTCAATGATGTCTTTTCCTTTTACTTTATTGGCGGCCTTGACCATTTCATTAATCATTAGCAGATCCAATAGAATGCAGGGAAATGAGCAAAAAGGTAAAAATCATATCAGTCCCGTAGGTGCACCAGTGCTCAAATATCTGCTAGCCAGTTCAGCTAGAGGATAACAATGGAAAGCATTTCAGAAAGGTAATCTTAAAAATAATATTGACAGAGACCCAGGAATCAGGGATACAGAGTAGAAAAATATCCTTAAAAGTGATGAGATCAAAAACAAGGCTATTTATAGTATTTATTTCTCTTGTATCTAAAATACATGGAGAGAAACTCACAATTTTACTGTTATTCAAGAATTTTTGTTGTCCTTTGAATACTGAAATATTTACATTGATAATCAAATTCATTATAAAGAAACTTCATTTATAATAAAGAAACCTGTTACAGTTGGAAATCTTACTGGGCTAGAAGTTAGGATATCATGTGTTTTATAATTTTAAAATTCTTCATGAAGTGGTGCTGGAATGGGTACTAGGAAGAGTGTTGTGTTTCAATAGTAATTTTAGGAACTTTGATTTCATCCTATTACTACTAATAATATATGAAGTATTTCCCAGGATAGGTAAATTTCCCAGTGTACTTTGAGGAGTTAAAGGGAAGAAAAGCATGGGGAAGTTTGAAATTTCTGGATGTAACGGTCCAGAAGAGATTGTAAGGATGGTGGGGGTATGAAAAGCAACAAATTATACATACCTAACAATTTTATTTAGACTGCATGTGGTTGTAGTGGGTGGGGAGATCATAAGGAGAGAGATTTTGGAGGGAATGAAAAGAGGGACAACAGAAGAAGATCAGCCCTATTCTTTTTATTTTTTTCCATACTTCAATCATAGCCTTAGCCCCATTCAATCCCACAACCTTGAATTTACACGGTCCTTCAAAATATAGAAGAATCACACTCATTATATTTCATTTTTCACCAACACTCCATGAAGTATTGAAAAACTGACTATAATATCTGATTCAATAATCAAGAGAAGAGGAAGCAATTTTCAACAAAGACAACCTCCATGGGAAAAGAAACACACTTGAGAGAATATAAGAAGGTTTTCAACTCAGTGGGTAGGGAATGTGAAAGCACTTCATTGAAGCTCATTGTAGCCTATGCACAGTTTGCCTGCCAAGAAATACTTATTCAATCTAGGAAAAAAAATCCTATTCACTAATAAACATTATGAAATGCAAACTAGCTTTTAAAGTAAAATTCTATAAATATTTCATAAATAGGGTGTGACTTGATACTCTCCTAAAATTGAACTTTATCACAGGTATAATTGTTCATCAAAATCTTTTCATTTACCATAATTGTTCATGCTGTACTCACATACTCTAATTTGGTCAAATTCTGACAATATTGTATCAAAATTCCACAGTCGCTGGAACCAAGGAATGTGTGAGCATTGGAATCCTAAAATTTTAAAGTGATTCCTAGGCAAGATGACTAACAGAAGTTTTAACTGGGATTATCCTATGAGAAGAATAGACATAGGAGTCAGAAAAATACCCCAAATTCTATTTGCCAATAATATCCTAAAGACTTTTGAAAAGTTAACCACCAAGTAGTAAAATAACTTTTGAATTGAAGAAAAGTTTTTAAATAAAGAATTAAAGACTTTGAAATCCATAAATAAATGTTGCTTCAGTAACTTCCCAGGAAAATATTTGTCAGACTTCTTGATAAGAGGAAATAGAGGAAGTCTTTGGAAATACATAATTGGACACTGGAAAATTATATATTTCTCAAGCAAACACTCACATTGTGATCACAAAAATCAATAAGAGGATACTCTCAAGTCTTTCTTAAGAACGTTGAAATTGATTATATAACATAAGAGAAATACTGGCATAGGACCCCACAATATGGTCTGTACCCTCATCAGAGAAGATCCTGTGAGCAAAGCAGAATTGTAACAGCTCAAAAGAAATGCAAGATGCACAAATTTAGAAAATCCACCCTCAAATGTTCACACAGGTTATTTGTGGTGGAGCATTCTATCACATTCTACATAAACTTGACTCATTCCTAACCCTGGAGAATAAATAAAGTACAATAACCAATTTTCAAATGGCAGTACTACATATATATATATATATATATATATATATATATATATACACATGCACAATTATTGGTATAAATGTAAATGTATAAATATATTCACATATATGTATATATCAGAGAGCTCTGTATAGATGAAAGTGGATTTTGATTTTCTCCTTTTTAAGTTATTGTTAATATAATATACTTTCAGAGTTCCCATAGAGTTCTCATTTAGGGAATAATAATGTTATTATTAATTAGACTGTGATTTAGCTCAGAATATTCCAGTAAAAGAGAATACCCATGTGAAGATATGTTAACATCATCCTACTGATAGGGTGAGATTCAGTAGCTGCATAGCCACAAACAGCATGTAACTTCTTTCACAAGCACTTTTTTAAAGAAATAGCTAAATATGGCCTTCACAATAAAACCCACAGTAAGCCCTGAAATTTAAAAACAAATATTTTGTGGGAACATTGAGAGTTCTGTTATCCAGTGGGTTATAGTTCTAGATTAATATTCCTATTATCTTGAAACAAGCAAATTAAAGGTCTTTCCTAAGAAGGGATCAAAGGTGATCTAGTTCAAATCAAACATGCATAAGCATCTTTTCTAACTGTCTTAGAAGCACTCTATTTCAAGGCTTTAGTGAGAAGAAACCAATATCTCTGAAAGTAAAACATTCTAATTTTTCAAGGCTCTAATTGTTAGGATTTTTTTTCCTATATAAAAATCTAAAATGTGTACTTCTGTACAAATTCACTGCTATTCTATTCACTGCTTCTCCTTCTGCTTTCTGGATTTAAGAAAAAGATATCCAGTTTCATTTTCACATGACACCTTTAAAACCTCCAGATACCTATTACATCCCTTCTAGGTCTGCTCTTCTAAATCACAAGTTCAGTTAGCTATTTTACAAATGTTTTCTCATTTGATCCTCAAAAGAACTCTGGGAGGAAGGTACTCTTATTGATATCATTTTAGAACTGAGGTACCTGAGTCAGACAGAAGTTGTGTCTCACAAATAGTTAGATATGTGAGATCAGAATTGAACTCAGGTCTTTCTGACTCTAGGTCCAATGTTTTATCCATTGTGCTACCAACCTACACCAAGATAATTTTCATATGGAATATCTCAAGGACTTAAAAATGTTGATTTGCTTTCTCTAGGTGCTCTCCTATTTAGTAATGTCCTTCCTAAAACATAGGGCCTAAGGGAACAATGTGTACAAGAACTAAAAGAATAAAAATAAAAAGTGCATTAAAACAAAGCTGCATGTATTTATTTTGGTCAGTCTTGGTCCTAGGGAAGAGATCAGGAAATGCTCCTACATTTATTTGGACAATTAGTAGACTATGCATTTGGAATATTACATATGCTATTGGACATAATTACTGAGTTAGTTAATTTTATTTAACATTTTTATTTCTTATTAGAGAAGATAGGAGGAGTTAGAAGAGTATATTCAGAAAGGACTGTGGTATAAAAGGCATAGGGCGGCAAGGTGGCACATGGGGAGGCTAGGTGGTGCAGTGGATAGAGCACCGACCCTGGAGTCAGGAGTACCTGAGTTCAAATTCAGCCTCAGACACTTAATAATTACCTAGCTGTGTGGCCCTGGGCAAGCAACTTAACCCCATTTGCCTTGCAAAAACCAAAAATAATCATCAATTAAATATTGTTTTACAATAAATAAAGCATTCCACTCAGAACTGAACATAATATTTCAGCTGTCATCTGACAAGGACAGAATAAAATGGTACTATCATCTCCCTAAATATGACAATATGACTCCCTTAATGAAGCATAAGATTACATTCGATTTCTTGGCTGTCATATCATACTTGACTCATATTGAGTTTGCAAACCACAAAAGAAATAACTAAGAAGATGGCAACAAGAAAGGATCCTATCTTAGATGCTCTCTCATAAAACTCATAAGCTAAGGACTCTAACTAAACTTTTTAGAGACAGAACCCACAGAGGGACCCAGTGAGGCACTTCAACTATTCAAGGTAACCTGGAAAAGAGCAGAAAGGCTCTGCTCCCTCGGGTCAGAGGGAAGGCCTGCCAGAGGGGTGGCCCGCCAGAGCGAAAGAACTTCAGCCTCCCGGAGGCATCACCAAGTCGCTGGGAACCCCGGCTCACAGAAGCGGGGAAGTCTCCCAAGCTACACCCCGGGGAGAACCAGGCACAAAGTGGGGGAACAGTGGGGGGACCTCTGCCAGAGAGAGCACGTGAAGCCCACCCCTCAGGGCACACAGCAAACAACATGGTTTGGCAGCCCAGATCCAAGAACTGAAGCAGGCGGAGCCAGTAAGCAGGAGACCCCAGGGCATGAGGCCATTGAGCTGAGGGAGGGGAGAAAAGAGAGAGGTTGCAGAGCTCTGTCCTCTGTCCTCTGCCCCTGGAACAGGATTCTGGGGCTCTGAACACAGACCCTGATCGCAATCTAGGCCCCCCCAATAGAACAGTAGGGACCACCCCACCTCAGCCCCCCGTGGCAGAGGGGGGCACATATGGTCATTCACAGACCAGGAGAGAGGACAGAGCCTCACACACTGAGACCCTTGTGGGAGTGTCCCAAAAGCTCAGGAAGCACCCCCAAAACAGGCTAAGGCTGGGACAATGAGCAAGCAGAGGAAAAAGAGGAACACCATTGAGAAATATTTCACATATGAGCTCAAGAAGGATCAAAACACTCAGTCTGAAGATGAGGAAGCACAAGCTCCTGCATCTAAAAGACTCTAAGAAAAACAAATTGGGCTCAGGCTATGACAGAGCTCAAAAAAAACTTTGAAAATCAAATGAGGGAGTTAGAAGAAAAACTGGGAAAAGAAAGGAGAGAGATGTAGAAAAACATGAAAATGAAGTCAGCAGCCTAGTCAAGGAAATCCAAAAAAATAGCATGCTAAAACACAGCTTAGGTCAAATGGATGAAACAGTTCAAAAGGTTATGGAGGAGAAGAATGCTTTAAAAAGCAAAACTGACCAGATGGAAAAAGAGATAAGAAAACTCTCTGAGGAGAACAAATCCTTCAGACAAAGAATAGAATTCAGGGAGATTGATGAATTTACCGGAAATCAGGAATCAATACTTCAAAACCAAAAACATGAAAAATTAGAAGAAAATGTGAAATATCTCATGGAAAAAACAACTGACATGGAAAACAGACTTAGGAAAGATAATTTAAAAATTCTTGGAATACCTGAAAGTCATGATCAGGAAAAGAGCCTTGACATCATTTTCAAAGAATTACTACAGGAAAATTGCCCTGATATTCTAGAAGCAGAGGGCAAAATAGAAATGGAGAGAATCCACCGATCCCCCAGAGAAAGAGATCCTAAAAAACCAACCCCTAGGAATATTATAGCCAAGTTCCAGAACTCCCAAGTCAAAGAGAAACTATTACAAGCAGCCAGAAGGACACAGTTCAAATATCGTGGAGCTGCAGTCAGGATCACACAGGACTTAGCAGCATCTACATTGGAAACTCATAGAGCTTGGAATATAATATACCGGAAGGCAAAAGAGCTTAGAATGCAACAAAGAATGAACTACACAGCAAGGTTGAATGTCCTCTTCCAGGGAGAAAGATGGACTTTCAATGAACCGGGGGAATTTCAAATATTCCTTTTGGAATGGCCAGAGCTGAACAGAAGGTTTGATCTTCAGATACAGGACTCAGGTGAAGCATGGAGATTGGAGGAGAAGGGGAAAATATGAGGGACTTAATGATGATGAACTGCATTGTATTCCTGCATAGAAAAATGACACTGATAATACTCATATGAACTTCTCAGTTAATAGAGCAGGTAGAGGGAGCTTTTATAGTTGAAGCACAGGAGAAAGCTGAATTCGAAGATAAAATATGGAGTCAATAGAAAAAAGGGAAATTTAATGGGAGAAAGAAAAAAGAGAGAGGGAATAGGCCAAGATATTTCATATAATAAGATTTTTCTTTATTACAATGAGCTATTGCAATGATATGGAAGGGGGGAAGACAAGGGGGAATGAGGGAATCTTTGCTCTCATCAGAGGTGGCTAGGAGAGGAAACAGCATATATATACTCAATGGTGTGTAAGCATCTGGAGTAAGAAGGAGGGAAGGGGGACGGGGGAAGGGGTGGGGATGTGAGTGAAGGAGGAGAGGATTAACCATGGGGGGAGAGTGGTTAGATATCACACATTTTCTTTTTTACTTCTTGCAATGGGCTGGGATTGGAGGGCCTGTCCAGGACCATAGGGCCAGGTAGATGCTGGGCCTAAGGGGTGGTATGGGGGCTCAGGGCCTCTTGACCCCAGAGTCAGGGATCTGTCTGCTGTACCACTCAGCTACCCTACAACAGAGTCAGAGTGAAAGGAGAGAGAAAATGTAGTACATAGTAGTGGAGAAATATGAAAGTAGGGAGTTGCAATCAGCAATGACAACGGTGGAAAAATATGGAAGTAACTTTTGCCATGGACTTATCTTAAACAATGTGATCCAACTGTGACTGAGCTGTTGATGTTGGAACAAAGACTCAAGCACATTTTTGTTGTTATTATTTTGGGGGGGGGGCATGCAGGGCAGGTGGGGCTGGGTTGCCTGCCTGGGGCTGCATAGCAGGGTGATTGTTGGGTGTCTGAGGCCAGATTTGGATCTGGGTGCTCCTGGCTCAGGGGCCGATGCTCTGCCACCCAGCCACCCCTACTATTTATTATTACTATTTTATTTTATTTTGGGTCTTTTTTTGGTTTTTGCAGGGCAGTGGGGTTCGGGGGGCTTGCATGTCACATGGCTGGGTGATAGTTGGGTGTACGGGGCCAGATGTGGGCTCAGGTGCTCATGGCTCCAGGGCTGGTGCTCCATCCATTGCGCCACCTGGTCATACCTACAATTATTACTATTATTTTTTTAATTTTAATTTATTCTTTCCCCTTTACTTTATTTCTCAAGCAAGCCTATATCTATGGGGAGGAGGGGGTATTTCGTTTACTCTTAAACAAGAATATTTTATTAATGTAAAAAAACATTATTTGTACAAAATGAGAATAAATATTAAAGAAAAGATTAAAAAATAAAATAAAAAAGAAATAACTAAATAAAAGATTTTTTTTCCAAATAAACAGCTGTTTAGATACAATTCATTCATCTATTTTTAAGTTGATTTTTAGCCCAAGTATAAGTCTAGGACACATTGATCATATTATCGCTTCTGTTTCTATTTCAATTGTCCTCATCCAAATATCTTCCAAGTCCCACTGTTTCTACCTTCTTAACATCTTTCATGTATGCCTCCTTCTCTCCTCTGATACTCTCATCATCCTTGTATAGACTCATCTCCTCATGCCTTAACTATTTAAAAATAATACTCTAGGTGGTCTCTCATCCTCAATATTCTCCCCACATCAGTCTATACTCTACATAGCTATCATACTTATCTTCCTGAAGTCCAGGTCTGGCCATATCATAATATTCATTCAAAAACACCAGTCACCCCCTAATACTTTCAGGATGAAATATAAAATGCTCTGACTTTATAGCCTGGTCCCTTCATATACTTCTAATCTTACACTTACACCCTTCCACATAAACTTTGGTCCAGTGACAATTGGTCTCCTTATTGTTCCTTATAAAAAACCTCCCACTTACCAATACTGAGCATTTGGATTCTCTCCCTCCTCATCTCTGGCTCCTGTCTTCTTTGACTTCCTTCAAGTCTTAACTAAAGGTCCATCTTCAGTAAAAAGTCCTTTTCAGTCCTCCTTAATCTTAGTGCCTTCCCTCTGAGATTGTTTCCAAATTGAGCTATATATAACTTGTTAGTGCAAAGTAATTTGCATGTTTTCTTCCCCCATTATCCTGTGAGATCCTTAAAAAAGTAAAGATTGGATTTTTTGCCTCTCTTGTATTCCTAATGTTTAGCACAGTGTTTGGTATACAAGGAGATGCCTAATAAATGCTTGTTGGGTGACAAAACCATATTATAGTAATTGATCCCATCCTAACAAGTTCCTCTCCTACACAGAACTCAAATATATATCAGAAATACAAGATTATTAGGTTTGTCAAAAGACACATCCTAAAGACAAAAACCTTATTTGGGGTTACATAATTAATTCTAACAGGATTTGAACCTAGATCTTAATGAAAACAGATCTAAAACTCTATTTATCATCTGTCTCTACTACATTCATTAAAAACAACAATAAAAATCATAAAATGCCTTACAAAAACATTCAGTGGAATGAATTTCAGATCTTTACAAAAATCCTCTGATGAATCCAATACCTGTAAATAACTCTTACCTTCTCACTAAGATCTTCAGCAAAATAAAATGTCTTTTAACTTTGGTTTCATTTTATTTTTTGTTTCACTGATTGATGTAGTACTTTGTTGTCTGCCTTAATCCAACTTGAACAGAATTTAATTGTCATTCCTTGCTCATCCTTCTAAATTCCCACGCTGATTTTTATGACTTATTTCATAGTGGTGATGAGAATTGTATTCTGTAGTAATCTGCACACTTCTCTTAACACTGAAATTTTCTCTTATTATGCTTTATTTCTCTTATTCATGCTTTTAAATATTTGAATATATTTTTTGAAGATAATTTTAGTTTCTTACAGCTTAATAATGGAAGACTATCTAGACTGCCTCCTCCTCCACTCCTCATTTGACCAGAAGAGGGTATTTTGAACAAAGGAGAGGAAAGAGAATTTTGTCATTTCATTGGTATCCTAGAAGCACTTAAAAGTATATGTATGGTTCAATGTATATGTTAAAATGTTCAAGAAGATACTGCTTTAAACTTTTCCAGGAGATTATGGGCACTACTTCCCCCCATCAAAAAAAAAATTATCTTTTCCAAGTGAAACTCATAAAGGAAAAAAACATCGTTCCAATAGCATGTAAGTCATATCCAACAGATAATAGATAACATTATATAGGATTTTAAAGTTTGCAAAGTGCTTCAGATCTACAATCTCATTTTATCCTCATTACCAACACTGAGGTAATAAGAGTTTAACATAAATTCAGATTTGAAGGTGTAGATAAATTTCCTCATGTGTCTATATATCTGAATGTGTCTATCTAAATGTGTCTCGGGGAACAATTTGACTTTGAGAAAGTACTTTGTCTTTCTCTACTTAGATTTTCTTGAACTAGGACCTAGAGATCACATCAGGTTTCTGATTGCATATGTGAGGGAATAAGTAAAAAACTTATTGTCGCTGAATTGTGATGACAAATTAGAGTCAATGAATATTTAGTAGCCAAAGAAGTTGGCAATTTTATTATCAGTTCAAATTTTTTGTAAATACCTGCCCTCCCCCAATATATGGAAACAAATGACATCTAATGCCTGTCTTACTAGCAAGAACTATCATTCTTTGTAAGTTTTTCCTATATTTTGCATTTTCATTTTATTAACTGAAATCTTTACAGGTTTACAGTTTGGTTAAAAATGGATTCACTAGGTTGTGGAGGGGAGAAAATAGAAAGGGAAGGGAATTAGAAAGAAAAGAATAGAAAAAAGAGACAGAGAAAAATGGGAAGAGACAGAGTTGGAAAATGCAATAATTTTATACCATATTTGAATCATGGATAAATGATCTTCTGAATTTGGAACTTAGGGAATTGATTATGAGACATAAAGTTTTAGCTGATTTACCATATACTCCCCAAAGGCTTTCAAAGAACTCTCAAGGTCCTCGATATCTACTGATTGCCTACAATCTTCTTGGCAACTTGGCAACATAACTTAGATGACTTTTGCAAGGTGAGTAGATTATGGAGTCTAGATAGAATTGGGCAGCTGAGTATTAAGGAGAAGGACCCGAACCATACCTGGTTGAGTCCCCTGAGAAAGTGCACTCAAACCTTCAAAGAACTAATGAAAAGATGAACAGCTTTGAACACATTATGTAGTATTTATTACATAGATTTTCTTGGAATAGAAATTTATTACTTTATATTGAAACCTCTCATGTTCTACTGGGAAACAGGCAATATTTTTCTTTTCTTTTATATTTATGTTTAAAGTAAATTTAAAAACAAAAAATGCATTCAAATATTTTAAAAGCATGAATAAAAGTCTGAGTTATATCCTTTCTCGTGGGATCAAAGGTATTTGTGTGTGTATAGTAAAATCAATCAATCAATAAATATTTATTAAGTACTTTCTGTGTATGAATGTCTAGATAGGAACAGAAATTATATTGTCCAAGAACTTGAAATAAGGGAACTCTGTATATACATGTGTTAAACCTAAAGAGTAGGAAGATCAGAGAATTAATATTTTTTTCTCCAGGGTCAGTATTCTTGTATTTGGAGCACATGCTCTTGACTTTCTCTCCCCAACTCCAACTTTTACTGAAAGACTGGGTCTCCAACGTCAGTTTTTATAGGTCCTCTCAGGGTTCTACAGATAAACCAGAGTAATTGGGCTAGTTTTTCTTGCACTATAGCTCATAATTACCTTTTAGAAAGTGATGTTTACTAAGTAAAATGGTATTTCCTAAAATAAGAACAGTTGACATAAAACATCCACACAAGTCTATGATACATTATCTGAACAGTAAATATAAAATCTAGGGGGAAAAGGTTTCAATTTTAGCATATGTATGAGGCAAAGGGTTAACTTAGAAGGCTTCAATGCTGGAGATTCTTATTCTCCCTTTGCAAGGTACTCAAAGTTCTTCTTTAGTATGGTTTAGCTTTTCTTTTGAGATCCTTGAAGAGTCTTGAATCTGCCTTTTTCCTCATTGTATCTAGTTTGTCCTTGGCTCCTGATGTAGACAATAACATTCACTGCTCTTCAAAGGATAATGCTTCTAGGATACCAATGAAATTACAAAATTCTCTTTCCTCTCTTTTGTTCAAAATACCCTCCTTGGGTCAAATGAGGAGTGGAGGAGGAGGAAGCCTAGATAGGCTTCCATCATTAAGCTGTCAGAAACTAAAATTATCTTCAAATGCTCGCTTATTTTATACAAGACCCACAGATGTAATCAATTTTCTACCATCAATTTGAACATATCTCTTGTGCAAAATCAGCCCATTCCATCCAATGGCTTTCATAGCTATCTAAATCATCACAGTCTGCACATTTAGTTTAAAGACTTTGATTAATTGATTCAGTAGAGGCAATTAGAGACATTTTGGTGGCACAGTGGCTAGAGAGCTAATTCTTCATTCAAGAAGACCTAAGTTCAAATCTAACTTCAGACACTGTTGTGTGAACCTGGCAAGTTATTTGACCTCTGTTTAGATCAGTTTCTTTAAATATAAAATTGGCATAATGATAGTATTTATCTCAAAGGGTTATTGTAAGCATCTAGTGTGATTAAAACTTGTAAAGTACAGTGCTCTGAACTTAGTAGGTCCTAAATAAATGTTTATTGCCTTCCTTTCTCTCCCTTCCCCTTCTAATAGAGGTATTCCCATTTAGTCAAGATATCAGTATTTACTGTCTTATCAGACAATTTAAGAGGCTGGAGTGACTGGATGATTGAATGATTGACTTGATCAATTCCCATCCTTCCTTTTATTTACCAGAAAACTGAAAAATACAGCAAAAGAAAAATGGGCAATATACACTGCAGAGAAATACATAAGCCATGACTTGAAATGTAAGCTATTACTATTTGTACTAGGGACCCTTAGGTTAGGGTATCATCATTTGTTCTTTGGGGATCAGTCTTCACCGTAAAAAGGAATGCTTGTAACCCTGGGATTGCTGTTAACAAGAAGAAGATTCATTAGAGTCTTAGATGGTGGGGGGGCATCACAGAGACTCCCATGACTGAGAGGGCAACTAGAGGTTATGCAGTTATTACTAGCAGTAGGCTCCTTGACACTACAGCTTAATAATTTATAAAAGGTGAGAAAGTGTGAGACTTATGGGAACTTCATTTATGCTTAGTAGGAAGCAACTGTGGAAAGTCTACAGCCTACAGTATAGATCTATGTCTATGAAAGTATCACTATAAGACCTGGGATGGGGGAGGGAGGGAAGGAAGAAGTGAAATGGAGAAGAGGTTTGTGCTGCATTTTTGTGTCAAGCTAATGTTTATGTCCAGTGGGAAAGAATTGTATGAATAGTTAGATTGATAGGATACACCCATGCTTGTGGAAATGACTAGCATCTTTCAAAAAGACCAGAGATAGCCCACTTCATTCAAGTCACCGAATTATACATAAAAATCTTAGCAGCTCAGCGTCCTGTGAAGACTTGCTCCACCTGTCTTCCAGGCAATGCTCTGCCACCCTCCTTTCCCTAACACCTTCTTTATAGTATGGTTACATATAAGCAAAGGAAAAGAGCCAATAGCTAAACTAACAGTTAGAAGTAGGCAGCTAAAGGAGAGTGGAAGAAAGGTTTCAAAGGGAAAATCAGGAAGGACAGTCATGGTAAGGAGGGACAGATTGGTCATAAAAAGTTTTCACAGTTCTCTAATTGGGGAAATGAATGGCAATCTTGTCTGATCTAAGATTTACCCGTCTTTCATTATCTGCTCTCTTCAAATAGCCAAATGTCAGTATCATTAGCTTCCCTTGATTCTGTAGCCTTATGTTGCCAGCATATTTTAAGGGAAACACCACTATACAATTCTAATTACCACCTGCACCTTCTTTCACTTTCAAACCCATTGAAATCTTTTTCCAACTTTACTGAGAATGTTGTCCCTCTATGATCTCCACTTGTTTTAAAAAAGGGAAATCAAATATGTCTCACTGGAAACACCAGAAGAGTAACAAAGCATAGAAGTTATAAAAATCTTTCTTGCCTAATATTGCTTAATGAACAAGGTCACTGCCTTCTGTCCATTGTCTTCTGTGAGTCTGGTGATTCTGCTCCATGACTGATCTTCCAGCAATCCAAAAATTTCAGCCTTAAATTTTGTTCTTCCTTTCTTCCCTTCCTGTAGAGAGATTGACTATGACCAAGTACACAAAAGTGCCTAAGACTATGCCAATTATTCTTTCTATTTTCTTTGTCCACAGAAAGTAACAACTACTTGTTCCTCCATTCTTCCTTCCAGGGTTTCTTCTCCTGAAGTGGAGGCTTTAATCAATACAAAGGTCTTCTTCACTGAAATTCATACCTTTAATACCATCCTAGCAGGAAATTTGTTGATCAACTTTCTCCAACCTCTGGACCCAGGACTCTTAACTTCCTATTTTTTTTAATTTGTTTTGTTTTCTGCTTGTTTCAGTATTTATTGCCATGGATCCCAGTTAGAAACAAGTCTGATGGCAACATTCATTTAATTTAGATTTAATTCTGGGACAAAATGAAGTACTTTCAAGTTGGTAACATTTAATAAAAGTATATTTGAAATGCATAATACAACAAGGATTTTATGGCATTTTTTTTTCTGAAGGTTTTTCTCCTCCCCACCTTCCATCACTGCATATAGAAACAGAAATGGGTAACAGACAACCTACAGAGACACAAATGGTTTTCAGATAGCCATAAAGACACTGACTCCACATGAGAAGAATATTTTTCATGACCTTTTGTGAACAGAAATTCATTTCTCCAAATCTAATCCCAAGTCCCCAAACACTGTCAAGACAGATATCTAACTCCCTGTTTGACCTCAGATATGTTACCATTGAATTTTATCAATCTTTAACAGTTTTGCAAATTGGTAGGTATATATGGTTTAGCATTTCCAAATTCTCTTCATTTATAACTATTTATTAGTTTTTGAAGATCTTTTATCATGTTGTAAATGTGTATTTTTTCTTTTGAGCTGCCCATTTGTGGTCTGTGACAATTCAGAGTAGACCATTAATCATAAAATTATTAATTTCTTAAGATATTTTGGATGTCAGATTTTTGTGAGAAATGCTTATTTCAAAAGTTTCTTTACCATCATATTTCTTTTGCTATTTTTCTATTTTTGACATACAAAAGCTTTTATTTTTACATAATCAAGTTCATCTATTTTGTCTCATTTAACTTCTTCTAGACCAGACAGAGTTAACAATTGTTCCTGGGGCAGCTAGGTGGCACAGTGAATAGATCACTGGCCCTGGAGTAAGGAGTACCTGAGTTCAAATCTGACCTCAGACACTTAATAATTGCCTAGCTGTGTGGCCTTATCCAAGTAACTTAATCCCATTGCCATAAATAATTTTTAAAAGAAAGAATTGTCCCCCTCACCATAGCTGAGAAAAATATTCTACTCTTTTCTGACTATTTTATCATATGCTTTTTATATTTAGATCATGGATCTATTTGGGATAAATTGCACTGTATGGGATAAAAAAAGTCCATTCCATTTTGGGGAAAACTGCTATTCAATTATCCTAGCAGTTTTTATTGAATAATGAATTCTTTCCCCAGGATTTTGTGATTTGAGGTTAGCAAACACTATTCTACTACATGATTTGGCTCTGGGCTATGACCATCTAATCTACTCCACTGGTCTAGTTTTCTATGTTTTTATCCAGTACTAGATAGATGATTATTATCTAAACTACACTACTGGTCTATTATCTATTTTTGTATCCAGTAACAGATAGATCATGATTATGTAATCTTTTAAGTGGACTAAGTTTTTAAACCAATAGCAGATAATTTTGATTCTTATTGAATTTTAATATAATTTGATATTTGGTAGTACAACTCTCAATTCCTATTTTTGCCTTATAGCTGATGATGGTCTTCCCTGTGAATTCTATGAAATATATGAAAATTTAATTTTCTTTATAGATTGATTTTAGTAAGTTTCCTATCTTCACCATATTAACTCAACTTCCCCAAACTCATTCAATAATTTTCCTATTATCTGGTGCCTAAATTTAAACATAAAGTGTATTTATGTAGGTTTTATATAAGGTTGGATGAGTTAAATTTTGAATATATAAAACTTTCCCCTGTATTTTAAATTATAATTATCTTTCTAAATATGTCAAGAACTTTGTAAATTTTAAAGCACCATATGAAATTGTAAGTGATGATGAGGATCATTGTGACTGTTTTCATGAAATCTGGCATTCTATCTCCCAATCTGAAGTCTTTTTTTTAATTAGTCTTTTTTTAGGGTAAGGAAACCTGGTTCTATAATGTAATAAACTAATCCTTATCCTGTATCTTTGAGTTTCCTTAAAGTTTAACCCATGTGCAACCTTCTAGGAGCAGAATTTCCAAAAAATCTGCCTCTAAATTCTCCATACTCTATCTCCCTCAAATAACATTTGTTCACTTACATGCTGTGTTCCTTCAGCAGCATCTAAGCTTTTCAATTTTGTTTTTGTACTTTAATTCCTAGTTCAGGATATAACAAATAGGAGGTCCTTAATAAGTGCTTACTAGATTAGATTGAATTTTGAAGGAGATAAATAGAAGACAGTGTTTCAAAATCAGATAGGGACACATAATACAAAAGACATCTCTCTCTCTGCTTGAATTAGACTGTGAAATCCTTGAGAGGAGGGACTTTTAATTTTTTTGGTACCCTTAACACAGTAGCAGGTATGTAGTAGGTGCTTAATAAATGTCAGATCATTGATTGACTGCAAGTTTTCCAGCCATTCGTTAATCATTATTTTAGGACTTGTAGGATCAAGAGTTTGTGGCTAATCTTAATGACCTACATGGAGATCCCTGGTCATCATGTCAAATTGATTAAAATTATCCTTTATTATATATGCCAGAAATAAATGTTCACTAACAATCTAATTTTTATTTGAGTAATAAAAGCAAAAATCCCCAGGATGCAGAGGGTAAATTAAGACATGAAAGCAGATGAAGCTTGAGACAATTCCCCTTCTCCCACAGGAGCAGAGTTCAACTTTAAAAGTCACAAAATTGGATAGATAGATGAGTTAAAATAATCTGACCATAGAAAGTTACAATGGCAAAAGGAAAGATTCAAACTCAAACTCAGAAAAAAGGATGACAATGTCAAAATGCAAATCCTCCCAAAGAAATATTAATTGTTCTCAGGTCCAAAGGTCCTCCTGGAATATTTCAAAAATAATTTTAAAGATCAAATAAGAAAGAAAAAAGAAAAATTAGAAAATGAATAAAAATCATGGAAAAGAAGCATGAAAAAAGAGTCAACTGGTTAAAAGAAGCACAAAAAATGAGGGGGGGATGCACACAAACTCACTGAAGAAAACAACTCCTTAAAAAGTAGAATTGGGGTATAAAAGTTTACTGAAGAAAATATTTCTTTAAACATGAGAATTGGACAAGAGGATCTAATTATTCTTTGAGATATTAAGACTCAATCAAATGAAATAAAAAAGTGAAAATATATTTTCTTTTAAACCCTGTGAGAAAATGTTTCAGATATTATTAATCACATTTTGCAGTTGAAGAATCTGAAGTTAAATGGCTCATTCTAGATCACACAATCTGTATTTTAAACAAGGTAAACTCAGAACTTCTGTCAAGGACTTTATCCAGAGGGAAAAGATTACATCACTCACTTTCAGCTTCTGCACCTAAAGATAATGTTAAGTCCTGATTGGAGAAGGTCTATTACATCTCTCTTCATAAAGAAATCTTAGACAAGGGATGATAGCATGACTGACCTGGCTCCAAAATCTGAACATCATTCTTCATTAAGTGTCTCAACCAAGAAGATGTTGGACAGTTATACTGACATACTATCTCCCTACAGATTTAATGGGTTGTATTACAATTATAGTAAGACTGACCAGGAATAGAACAACCCAGGCTATACAATACATCTGTTGCTAATATGAATACATGTTTATGCCTTTCTCTGGCACCTAGCTCAGAGATAAGAGATATAGCTTCAAATAAGAAGAATAGAAGAGAGTCAAGTAGGTCACATCATAGAGTACCTGAAGAGGATTTATATGTAATAAAGTGAGAAAAGTAGGTAGGACCAGATTTTGAAGGTTTATAAATGCCAAACAAAGGTCTTTGTATTTGATCCTTCATTTTCACTTCTAGGGAGGAAGTCACTGGAGATTATTGATTAGGGAAGAGCCATGGGTAAATTTATGTTTGTACAAAGTACAAGGTAAAAAATCTAGAGGAATGTTTTCTCTCCAAATTATTAGGAATAATGAATTCTTCCTAGAAGGAATGGAAGAGATATGGATCAAAGAAAGCATATGTTGGAGATAATGACATCTGAGGTTTGGCAAAGCAAGAGCAGCAACAGAATGAGGGGACAGATTATAAAAGAGTAGAATACATAGTGGAATTAAACATTGGAGTGGAGTCAAGATTATGGAGGAAAATTAGAGAAGAAAAGATATCATACTAGTATAATAAAAAGGGGGAGGAATTAGAGGTCAGGAAATAATTAAAGAAGAAAGGAGAACTCGAGGGAAGGGGGAAATTAGGAAATTATAAGCAAACTGAAAAATTTCAGTGTTCTGTATTCATGGAAGTAGGGTATATTAGAGGATATGACCATCCTCTAAGTGCCTGAAACAGAATGAAGATATAGATAATGAAAGTTGAGGTCATCATTGCACTGAAATGTTAGGATGTTTGATGGAACAACAAAACATATATTGAAGTCCTTTTATATATTGACAAGGGGTGGGATAAAGGGGAAACTGGAAATTAGGTGGTTAATTCCTTCAGAAAGGAGAGAGACAGATCTGAAGAACAATCATGGACCAGATCAATGTAGTGAACCTAAAAGAAGGTAAAAAATGGTGGCAAAATAGATGGTCTGGAAGCAACAAGTATTCATGCTTTTCCTTCCTGCCCTAAGGAAGGTAGGAAATCTTTTAATCTCATTGATGTAGCATTTCAGAGAATAAGATAGATAGTGGTATAATCATCTTCATATGAAGGCAAACCTTATTTGATTTATTTATTTTACAGGATATTAAGGTCAGAAAAATGATTAAGAGAATTGTTCAAGGTCACTCAGATCAAGTGATGACATGAGTGCAGTTGTCTGACACTAAATCTCAAGCAACTTTTCAGTGAAACTGGTTGAAGAAATTGGGGATGGTTAGCCTAAATAATGAAAATGTTAATAGAATGATAATGACAATTAGGATAACAAAGCACTTTGTTTCATTTTATTCCCACAATAACTCTGGAAAATAGATGCTAGTAATTATCTGAGGCTGGATTTCAACTCAAGTCTTCCTGACTTCAGGTTCAATTCTTTCCTCCCTACATCCCTCAGAAGGTATTGGTAGAAATCATATTGAAATTTTCATAGAGGTAAAATTAGGCTGAATGACTATTTGCCAGATATCCTTATAAATGGGATTATTTTTAGACAAGATGATCTATGATTTTTGTAGTGTTCAGTTGTTTCAGTAATGTCTTACTCTTTGAAAGAATGAGCTCTGAAGTACTGAGAAGATGCTACCTCAGTTCCTTTCCCTTCACATATTCATCCCAGTCTAGATTTTAATCCCAAGAAAAAGTGCTACTGCCATTGGTTTAGGAAATGTTTTAGTTTCATTGATGTAGTATTTAAGAAATTAGCCAACTCTTTTTCATTTGCAATTCAATAAGTTTTAAGATGTTTATCAAATAATGCATCATGTCTTGTTTCAAGCTTTTATTACCAATTTCACCCAAGAATGCCAAATGTAATTTTTCAACTCTATGAAAATGCCTTGAAAACTATCTTTTGACACAAAAGATTCATAAATATAGAGCTGAAGGAAAACTTAAAGGTTATGGAATCCAACACTCAATTTACAAATGAGAAAACTGAGGTACAGAGAAGTTAAGTGGCTTTAAGTCACACAGCTAGTGTCTTAAATCTGAATTTGAACTTGTGTCTTGAACTGGATTTGAACTCATATCTTCCTGATTCCAAGTGAGCAGCTCTATCTACTGTGCCAGGCTGCTTCACCAGCTAGAATATAATAACAAACAGGTGATCAAAGTTGGGATATATCTCATTCATCATTGATTTTTAGAGCTGGAATTAAAGGATAGTAAGTATAATTGCAATTAAAATAGCTATTTGTATAAAATTTAATCTAATTTGTTTCATGCATGCTGCTTAAATGACTAAGTTTGTCACAGATTTTGTCTTCTGTTTAACCTCTGAAGATTAAATTAATTTCCCAGAGCTCTTAAGAGGTGGATCTACACCTAAGGTTAATGATATCTTTCTTTCTTTTTCTCATATAATTGTGTTTGCTTCTTAAGAATATGCATCATTTATTTAATTAACTCCATTTCATACTAGGAAGACTGCACAGAAAATCACTGAAGCAGTATAAAATAACACAAGTGGAATGGGGAAAGCAGGTGGAATGGCAAATATACATCACATAAACATCAGACAAGTCAAATCAGTAACAATCAGATTTTTTTTCTTTATTAAAATAAAACTCTTCAAATTTTCATTCTCATTACTTGTCTTTATAAACACTGAAGAAAAGAGAGGGAGTATGCCTGTTGTACTTTCCCCAGTTCTGGCTGTGAAATAGCAGAGTATATAAATTCACTTGGCTGCTTGGAGTGACAACTTGAATTTCCTTAATATATAGTTACTTTCTCTGAAATTAAACAATTAATAACCCAGGAGCTATGTGTGTCATAAATTATTCATCCTCACCATACCAATGAACATTAATCAATTATAAGGAGATACAGAAATTAATACCAATGAAAAGAATCAACCATAGCCTTTTAATATTGAGATGATGCTAACCATGTCTCTTTAAACAAATGGGATGGACATAATAACATCAATATGCACAGCTCTGCTTGCTGTTCAAGTATCAAACAATGTAACCCATTTATGAGTATGCAGATGCTGTCAACCAGGAACAAGAAATACTCATCACAATTCTGTAGTCTTTGACTTAAAGAGTTTATTAGAGTCCTTCCAAATTATTGTGCCTTATCAAATATTTAATATTAACTCTCATGTTGAAAAGAAGTTAAAACAAACTGGGAAGCATCTGTGAAATTAAATTAGCACAAATAACTTCATACAAATAAATATAAAATCATAAAGATACAAAAGAAAAACCATTCATTTACCACATGGACAGTTAGAGCTTACTTAGGAGAAAAGAGTCATGGCATTATAGATGGAAAGTTAGTTCCAGAGTCAGAATAATCTGAGTCCTAACTTTGCCACATAATAGGTACATGAATGTGGGCAGGTCATTTAACCTTATAGTCTTGGAGTACTGCCTGGAGCTTTGAAAGGTAAATTGCTAATTTGCTAATTTGCATTCTGCTGCAATGAAAGAGGTTTTCTATACTAATAAAATCAAAGATTCAAATAATAGCAACAACAACAAAAGTCAATTTACCATTTATTATTGAAAACTTAGAGTCCACAAAATCCTGAATTCAAATGCTCCCTGGAACACTGTGTGGCCCTGAGTAAATCATTTCTCTTCTTTAAGCCTTAGTTTCCTTATCTATAAGATGAGACTATAAATTCCTACTCTATGGTGTTAGAATGATACTCAGAGGGTCTCTTGCTGAAACTAATACATGTATAATCACTGATGAAAGTCTGAAAGAGCCACATGTAACCAAAAACAAAATGACAATATAATAATGGCTTTTAGTTGGTAAATAAGGACTCAGATGGAAAAATAGAATTTATCTCAGTGGGAAAATTCAAAGTAACCATTGAGTTGTAGCATCCACTAAATATAGAATTATGCTTTTTAAAAAAATTATTTCTGTGCAGAAATAAAGAGATCAAAGTTGACTTTGCCCTTTCCTAGCCCCCCCCCCCAAAGTAAAAATCTTTTAGAGAGCAACCCATGGATATTGCTGGGCATTCTTCTCCAGCAGTGAGGCATATCATAAACTCATGTATTAGGGAATAAATATATAATATTTGACTCCACAGGTTTCAAGGCCCCCTAACATTATCATAAGATTAACACCTGATTTAATATGAAGAACGCTTAGCTAACCATAGCAGCCAGAAGAACCACTATTGTGCTCCTTATCAGATGCTTTTGTTAGAGTATGGTGGGTAGAGACATTGCTCAAACTACAACTTCCAACGTTAATAACAATGACAAAAGCTCCATAGGGCCATAATCTATAATCATATTTTTTTCTTTTCTATTTTCTTTTTGAGGCAATCAGAGTTAAGTGACTTGCCCAGGGTCACACAGTTAATAAATATTTGGGTTCAAATTTGAACTCACATCTTCCTCACTCCAAGGCTCGTTCCATTCACTGAAACACCTAGATGCCCCTTTAATGTATTTTTTAACTAAACTGCAGCATAGATTATAGTAAATTATCTGATATCCCTATGCATGCACTGAGAATTCATTATGCTTACTGAAAAATGTTGTCAAATATAAGAAATTGTCATTGTATGTGAACAAAAGCAATGGATTTATTACATAGCAGAATGAGGGATGCCCAACAGGGCAGCCTGTGCTCTCCATTAGCTTTCTTGAAAAGTCAAGAGAAAGTAAGGAAGACTCCCAGGATGTTCAATAAGTACCCTCTGACAATTTGTTGATAAACATACACAAAAGTCACATAAGATAGCCAAGTACTAATAAGTCTCAATCTTAATTTTTGGAGGGAATCGTCACACACACATAAGGTTACACATTCATTTTAGTTTCTGAGTGCATTGCCATCATAAAAAATTCTAACAGAGGCATCACAGTAAAGTGCCCAGAGAACTGACCTCAAAGTCAGGAAGACCTGGGTTCCTATCCTGCCTTGATCCATACTAGCTCTGTGACCTTGGACAAGTAACCTAATCTCTCAATATCCTAGGCAGCTCTTTAAAGTTTTAAATTGCAGAAAAAGTGCTGACCTTCATTAGGAAAGAAAGTCCTTAGAGCAGGTAGGTAGTGCAGTGTATGGAGCACTGGTACTGGAGTCAAATCCAGCCTCTGAAACTTAATAATTACCTAGCTGTGTGACCTTGGGCAAGTCATTTAATTCCATTGCCTTGAAAAAACAACAAGAAAAAAAAAACCAAGGAGTGAAAGGTCCTTCCTGTAAGCTTCCTTCACCAATGAAAAAAAATCCAGTCCCTATCTAATATATATATATATATATATATATATATATATATATATATATGTATATGTATATGTATATGTATATTTAGGTTTTTGCACATCAATGGGGTTAAGTGGCTTGCCCAAGGCCACACAGCTAGGTAATCATTATGTGTCTGAGGCCAAATTTGAACTCAGGTATTCCTGACTCCAGGGCTGGTGTTCTATCCACTACGCTACCTAGATGCCCCCTAATATTTTTTTTGATAATTTGAAATTGGTGGAATGAAATTGGAAACTCATAAATATAGTAGTTAACCTTAATTTGCCAACTCTTCTAGATTCACCAGAAATCTCCTGGAATATTTGCCATACTCCCAGCTTAAAAATCACATTTTTTTCTCCTAGGGGTTTCAGGGAGTGGTTGCATAAATAAAACTCATATCTATATGGTGTTTAAAGGCTCCCTGAGGCACCTTTTGGATATCAGTGAAAACTGTACCTTCCCCTACATGTTTGCTAATGCTACAGGGTATAAGAGATCCAATCACAGCACCCCTGGTGACTTCTACTTTCTGCTCCCTTGCAGAGCTGCTGAGATGAAAGTATTCTATGATGTGGACAACTGTGCTTAATGATTTAACTTTATTCTCTTGCCTTGTATTTTGGTCCTTCTTTCTCTTGTAACCCACAGATGTTTCCTTGAAATGCATTTTCTTGAAACATTTTATTTATAACATTACAATGAAAGGAATGTTTCCCCTCATCTCACTAAAAATTCATGGCAAAAGTTGTTTGTATTTCTTGACATAATATGGGTAGTAGCCCATGCAACTTGCAAAAAAGTCAACCTAGGTCTCAACCACTAGATGCCACTGATGTGCCTAGAGGTCTAACAAGTGAATTCTACACAACTACAAAGCTCACAACTTGGAAAATAAAATGCTGTTACTATGGTGACCAGCTGAGATTATGGATAATGAGACTACCATGTTTTCTACTCTCTGAGGAGCTATTGTTCTCCCCATATTGCTCTATGCTGAACATTACTGACCTTCAAAATGTATCAAAATCATTGCTACTTTTCTTTTCTAAAATAGAGGATATTTCATTCGGTCTTTCTTTTTTTGAGTGATAGTGGACATGCCAGTTGTTCCCACAAAAACAATTGGAAGCGAGTCATTGTTGATTTATTTTTCTCACATAGGTACAGAACAGTCATCTAAGGTCTTAATGGCACAGGATGTCATAATTTCTGCAGTTTTACGTGTTACCACATTTTCTTCAAATGACTCGAGCATAATTAAAGAGAAATTGAAGAAACCGCCCCAACTTAGGTTGTCACTCTTATAATAGAATTAACTTTCCAGCTGAGAACAATTATAGGCCTTGACTATATTGAATGTCAGGTCAACACAGGTAAAGGAAATTTCCAATCAAATGAAAGGGAATTGAGAGTTGTAATGTTCTTTTCTTTAAAAAAAATTAATAAAACTCAATATAAAGTGAAAATATATATTCCTTGAGAACAGATTTTTGTTTTCTCTATGTGCCAAACATCCAGAAATTTCCACAATGTATGCATTTGATGAATTCTTGTTGATTAATTGATAGATACAATGATACACAGGATAGATAAAATATATTTTGATGGTCATCAAAAGAAACAGAAACCTAAAAAATGTTTAAAAAGGAAAACATCAGATTTTCATAAATACTTATGAGAGTAGGAGTTTTGCTAAGAAAAGATTACATGGTAGAAGAATTTCTTAATGCAAATACATTTGTTTATTATCAAGGTTATGATGCCCCAGCATCCATTTTAAAGGAAGTCAATAAAATTAGGGGGAAAATAAATTCTACGGGCAAAAGGGCAGCTAGGAAATGCAGTGGATAGAGAACCAGGTCTGGAGTCAGAAATCTCCTTCCTTAGTTCAAATTTAGCCTCAGACATTTATTATCTATGACCCTAGACAAATTCCTTAACCCCATTTGCCTTAGTTTCCTCATCTGTAAAATAAGCTAGAGAAGGAAATTACAAACCACTGCAAAAGAAAAAAACAAATGGGGTCATGAAGAGTCAGAAACAGTTGAAAATAGAGGGAAAAGGAGAAAGTAAGCATCCACAGTGCCAGATACTGGGCCAAATGCTTTACAAAAATTATTAATTTTATCCTTACAACAATCTTGTGAAGTGGGTAGTGTTCATACAAAGAAACTGAAACAGAAGTTAATAATTTGTTCAAGGTCACATAGTTAGAAAGTGTATGAGGTTGGATTTGAACTCTAGAACCCACACTGTAAGCACGGTGCCATTTAGAAGATTAAAAAACCTCTAATATTTTGGTATATGTTAAATAATAATTTTGTTAGACTATTATCACTTAGAATTTTAAAGAAGAAATTAACTCAAGACTAGATAAACTCAAGAGAATAAATATTAATTAATAAATCAGAAACTCAGAATAAAAATTCATGACTAAATTCTTTGTGTCAAAAGACCTTACATTATAAAAAGATTTTAGAAAAGAATAGTAAACATGTCAGCTTCCATAATACATGAATGACAAGTAATCACTCTCTTGGAAAACTCCACCCAGTCATCTCATTTAAAGAAAAATACCCAAGTCTGGAATAACTTAAAATGAATATGAAATACAATATCCTTTGGCTTAGTCTCTAAGTTGTTTTAATGATTCATAGAATTTTTCTGGTTTGGCTTATGTTTTCTGAGCAACAGTTGACTCTTTGAGAAATAAATAGAAAATGGATCTAACAATCAATATCTGGAAATCAAAGCTTAAGCCGTGGAATAGGACAGTCTTAGAACTTTAACAAGTTATCTGAGTCATAGATATTCCAATATACAAGCAATTTTGAAGGTATGAGTTTGTAACCTGATGCAACATTCATGAAAATGAAATAAATAAGTTCAAGGGACTTCAAAACAATGACATTATATACTCCACAAAGTGTTTTGCTCCCAGAATACTAAAAATTGTGTGGTTCACCAGAAGATTGCATAAACTGTCACTATTTCCATCTCTGGGTTTATAACTACTATTTAGGAGGCCATTTACAATGACCATAATCGAACTTCTGATGCTTCTTTTTTATGAAATATAAACTGATTCTGATTATTATAAAGTAATATGAACCAAAGAATCAAGAAAGGATGGCCGGAAGTTTTATTTGCCATCCCACTACTTCCAGGCAGAAATCTAGCTACAATATCTTCAACCAACATCAGTCTGCTAAGGAGTTGTCCATTTGTCATGGAAAATTCCCCTAGGATGAAGATTTAGGTGACAAGCAATTTTGTTTTTAACTAACGATGATCATATTTGGTCAAATGATAAATTGTTTGACTCTTGCTGTATTAGAGAACACATAAACTCACTTTTCCTCTTTGTGGTCTGAAAGTGTAAAGTGGTCTAAACAAACACAAACGACTGAAGGGAAGGTCCACAGAGAAGCCCTTTTCTCTTTAAAGTTTTCCCAAGACATTTTAGCAATTAAGCATTAGGTTTATACTCTTACTCCACCAACATTTACATCCATAAAACTTAATATCAGGAAGCTGTTCCTAATAGTGTATCCCAAAATGAGAAAAGAGGACCAATGAATATGATATGGATGAATATGGATGGTTCCTTCATCAACAACTATCAACATCTATCCATTTTGACTATTTGATGTTAATTGAGAAAAGAATATAAATCAAATTATTATTTAGTATTGTAGGACATAACATGAATAAAAGTATATTTTTTACTTTTAAGAATTATTTTTAATTTAAACAAGTATGGTTTTTAAAATTAATGGTGGTATCTTGTGAAATTCTCTGAACTTGGAATTGCCAAAATAGGAAACCAATCTTTCTCACAACTTTCCAAAATGTGTTAGAATATACTCTGTTTCCACACAGCTATAATGCCAATTCTTCAACATCTGTGTCATTTATGACTATCTGCAAGTTCAATTTAATGCATATCAGTGTCAGTCAAATTGTGTTCTCATATTATTATCCCTCCTTCCTTCTTTGTAGGAAGATGTTTGAGATATGCTTTAGGAGAGTGAGATCCAAATCTATATTGCTCTGAAACTACCCCCCCAAAAAAAACATATCCCCAATATACTCTATGATTCAATTTTGTTGAGCCCAGAGTTCATGTCCAGTGGATTCCTTAATTATTTTTAGGTTTTTGCAAGGCAAATGAGGTTAAGTGGCTTGCCCAAGGCCACACAGCTAGGTAATTATTAAGTGTCTGAGACCAGATTTGAACCTAGGTACTCCTGACTCCAGGGCCGGTCCTTTAGCCACTGCGCCACCTAGCCGCCCCTTAATTTTTTATTAAAGCTATCAGTAGCTATATTTGGTAGAGAAAAAACATAGTCAAGGTATGAGTCTTCAATTAGTATAACCTATAATTTTACAATTCATTTTACTGATGAGAAAACTGAGGATCTGAAAAGCTAAATGATTTAATAAAACTCATATAGATAGTTAATGTGGCTAGGATTCAGATCTGTTCCTCTGGTGAGTGCTATTTTCCTTATCAGATCAATCTATAAAATGTCTATTTTTTATGAGGTCCTCAAGGGAGTTTGTGTTTTTGAGAGAATTTTTCCTACTTCTGTTACAGGGAAAAGCATACTCTCTTAAAATTAGTGATCTGGAAACCAGAAAAATTTGATCAGCATTCAGGAAGGTGAGATCCATGGAGAATATGGATGGAATTCTCAATTTCATGAACTAAGAAAAAGTTTTCTTCTAGTTAAACATTTCTGGGAAGCTGACCTCCAAACTAGCTAAGAGAAAGTACTCCACTAACTTCTTGAAAATGCAAATGAGGAAATTCAAAAATGATTAAATCTACTATTAGGTGTTAGCATTCCAGGAGAATTAATATTTATATGTTGTTTGTTTTAGAAGATTTTGCACTACTGAATCCATTTGAAGTAGCTAAATTACATTTACTAATAATGGCAACCAATCTTTCCAATTATTGTAACATAACGCCATTTTTTTCTAAATGTGCAGATTTCTTTGGCACAAGTAGTCATAATTAAAGGCAATATTCTCTTGAAGTCATTCACTCCAACCAAGATCAGAAGAATTGTAGTCTTAAGAATTTTCTATGTCTTTTTTGCACATCCTTTTCATGCTGCTCTGAATGTTCCCCATCTTCAGGACATATCATTATGGGAATATCTTTGTGAGCAATTTATGTAACCTGCTTGATTCAAATTCCAAAGTAGATTTTTCTTTCCAGAAAAAAAATGACAAAACATTTCTATGTTTTCTGTGGATAAAAAGGCAACAAACTATAAAATGCTGTATGATAGCAATTGGATTTCAAATCATGATTCTCTTCTCCATTTCTGCATTCATTCACCCGCGAGAATCATTTATATTTAATAAGAACGCTAAAGCAATGCATGTGTGGTGGAATGCAAGTACTGTAATTAAATATTCTTTCAAAAATGTGGTAAATCCACAGATACATAAGGATAAAAAAGTTAAATGTAAAACCTTTATCCCAACTGCAATAAAATATAACTATCCCCATTACAAAATAACACTTATGCTCAGACCAAATCCATAAAATAGAAATAGTTAAAATTTAATTTAATTTTTGTTTTAGATGAAATCTCCCTGACTAAATTTTTACTGTTTTAAATCTACCATTAAAAATTTTTAGAGAATTCTATTCAATAATTAAAGATGAAAAAGTGCCAAGCACTTATATCTGTCAAAATGATATCAAACACCCCCAAAGTAGGAATTTTGCTTTTTTTAGATAGTATTGATATGAGTTATTTAAAGCATAACTTTTATATGAGGAAAAATTTTACGTATGAAAATTATCTAGTTCCTTATCCTTACAAGAATACTCATATCCATAGCTTCATTTATCCTAATTCAAACTGTCCTCACCTATTTTAGCCACCTCCTAATTGATTTCCCTACTTCCAGTCTTTTCTTATCTAGTTACATAATAGCTAATATTATCTAAGTTAAAAGTTTGACTGGGTTACTCCCATGCTCAAAAACTTTTTCCTCAGTTTAATCCTTCACAAATTGATCCTTGCCTTCTTTTATATAGATACTTCATATTACTTTACTACTTCCTATCTGCTATCTACTAGCTCTATCTCAAATTAACAATCTATCTCCCATCTTCACAGGGAGTCAACTATGTTTTTAGTGTAAGCTTTTCTCAACTCCCTTCAGGATGCTTATCCTACTTCAAAGTTCAATTCAATACCACATTCTACTGCATATTGTGCTAATTTCTTCAAGTCATAAACTTTTTCTTCTTCTTAATCAATCTTGCACTTACTTATTCACATACATAAAAAATTTTCTCCTTAGACTCAAAAAGCTCATTTAGGACAGAGACTGTTTTATTTTGACTTTCCCCACTCTTTCAGATAAGTAGATGATTAACAAATAGTTGTAACAATCTTTATTTAAAATTATGCTACCTATTAGACAACATAACACAGAGGAAAGTGTCATGTAATAGAAAAAGGGAAAATGTAGTGATCAAGAAAATCTTGATTTTAGTCTTATCTTGCATTAAGTTAAATGTGTGAGCTTTCTTAGGTACTGTGAATACAAATTCTAAAAGAAAAGTTTGCCCTCAAAGGGTTAATATTCTTCCAGAGGAATACAGATGCACAGATGAGTAAATACAAGAAAATTTGAAGAGGGAAAGAAAAGGGCAGAACAAGGACAGCATCAAGGAATATGATGGATATCCTATTGACTCAAATACTACAAGGTCATTCCCAAAATGTGTTATTCCTATTATATAGATGAGGAAACTGAATCTCTAAGGTTGTAATTTGTCCCAATCTCACAACCAATAAATGTTTGAAGTGAGATTTGATTTGAATATCTACATTCTTTCCACAATGACACAATCTAACAAAGTTAATGCCTTTGAAATATCAATAAACAATAGTAACACCAGGATCTATTTCCTTACTTTAACATTAAATTGAATGACCAAAAAGTTGTGGTTTGCTACAGAAAATCTTCTAATCCAGCTTTAGCTGGACCAGGTACTAAACTCTTCATGACAGAAAAGGTATTAGAAAAGGAAGTAGACTGATCCTGTAATTTAAGTGAGGGAGAGATTACAGGGAGAAATAAATATTTGGGAATCATTTCTATAAAAGTAATTATTAAAGCCAAAGGAATAAATAAGATTGCTTATGAAGAAATTGTAGAGACAAAACAGACCTTAAGGACCATCAACATAGAGGGCTTGGGAAGATCCCACAAAAAAAAGAGAAAGGTTTCAGTGATAATTCTTTTGTGGAAAGAGCTCAAAGGTCCAAAGCCTCAGAAACAGTAGCTCACAAAACTCATCTTATGCTGCTCTCTTTGCCACATCAAGGTACAGATGCCCAGCATACACAGTGGCACTTTCAGCTGAATCATGCTGTCTCTTTTCCATGTTTAAGGGAAGATGCATCTGCCTTTGTTTGGCCTTTAAAGCTTCTGCTTGTAATGATTTAATGGGATGTTCAATAAGTAGCATTTTATTTAGAAAATGGAAAAGTACTTTGCTATCTTGTCATTTGAAAAATCAGACCAAACAGTATGAGCAAATTTGAAAGGTATTTGTAAATGAAAATGAATACTCAACACTTTAAATATTTAAAGTCCTCCTACATACATAGCGATTATCAGGCAAAAGTTCTGTTTTAGCACATAAACATTGATGTTTACAAGGACATGGTCATGAAATGTGACAATCATATTCTGTCATATGGCAATGGAATACTTTAATTTGAAAATATATGTAAAAGGGTCATCAATTGATTAAGTGGGCAATAAATTTCACTTTAAATACAGGATATTCTTGCAAATTTTTGCAATTCTTGCAAAATGCAAAGCATATGTGGAATTTAAATTTTAACAGTTATTTTTAAATCTCATTTTATAAATGTATGTAACCAGATTCCAAAATTGTCGTTTCTAGTAGCTGAGCTTGAGTTATAAAGCTAGCATCTTCACTTCCAATCATTCAGTCAATAAGTATTTATTAAGCACTTTCAAAGTATAAAGCAATGGGCTAAGTATTAGACAAAGAAAAAACAAAAAGAAGTCCCTTTCCCCATTAGAATGTAATTATCTTTATTTTCATATATGTACCTATGCATGTTATTGTTTCCAATAAAATGTAAGGTTCTCACTCTCTAATGAAGGTAATAATATAGGCACATATGTGGATACATGTAGAATAAATGAAAAGAAACCTTCTAGGGAAAGGCAGGAGTAGCTGGGGACCAGGAAAAATTCTTTAACTGAAGAAAGAAGTTGAGCCAGTTCAGAGATTCTTTGAGATAGATTGGAGTAGAAAAAGAATGCCAGATGTGTGTACAACAAATATAAGTCACAACTAAGAAACATAACACATTATGTGTGAGCAATGGAAAGGAGGCCACTATGACTATGCTTTACAATTTATGCAAGAAGATTTGAAAGATGGGAAACAAGAGATTATGAAAAGATTTCAGTATTTTACAGAGGACTTAATATTTATCCTAGAAGTAATGGGAAAGCAGTAAAGATTACTGAGAAGGGGATGGTGACATACATGGTCTGATCTACTCTTTAGAAAAATCATTGTGGTGGTTATGTGGAGGATGGAGAAGAAAATAGGAAGAATTAAAAGAGGAAGATAAAACAGAAGGTTATTATAATAGTCTGGGTAAGAGTTGGTGAATGGTCCAAAGTAGGGTGGTAACTTTGTAAATAGAAGGTGACATGTATAAGAGATGTTATGGAGGTATGAGTGTCAAGATTTGGTCAATTTACTGTATATATAAGCTAAATTCAACAATCCAGTAAACTTTTATTACCATGTGCCACACTGGCAAAGGGACACCATTAATAAAAAGAAAGATAACCCTTGCCCACAAGGAGCTTACCATCAAATATGGGGAGATAATACCAAAAAAAGGCCGAAAACTAGGGGAAAGGGAAATGGACACCAATAGGTATAACTCTTCCGGAGTGGAAGGCATAAAACCAGGTAGAATTACAAATTATATTATGTGAGTTAAGAATCTAGTTTCTGCTTCTTTTTAAAGAAGGAATTGGGAGCAATCTGCCACTTTCTAATAAAAGGGGAGAGGAGGCTGAGAGAAGCGGTATCAAACAGGGTTTGAGTCAGTAGCATAGTGATGAGATTAGAAGTGATGAACTTAATGTGGGAGGGGGCAACTTATTCCTTAGAGCTGAAAGCAGGCAAAGTAGTAAGACAGCTTAGGTGGCACAGAAGATAGAGTGCCAGATCAGGAGTCAGGAAGACTCATCTTCTGGCCTCAGATACTTACAACTGTGTGATCCTGGGCAAGAGACTTAACCCTGTTTCCCTCAGTTTCTTCTTCTATAAAATGAACTGGAGAAGGAAAACCCCAAATGAGATCAGGCCTTTCCTGAATCAAGTGGAGGAAGAGAAGCCTTATCTCCAACTCAGCAATAGAAGCTAGGAGCACAATGCTATCGTTCTCCCCTTGGTGCTTGCCACCTTGATTTGGTGTCTGAGCCACACATTCAGGTAGTGATTTCATAAGCATCCTAGCCTGTAAGAGACAGAAGGCAATAGAAGGTGCTCCTCATCCTTTGGTACTAAGGGGGAAAGTACCAGCAAAGTGCTCAATAACACTGGACTGAGTTTGAACCAAGAGTACTCATAAATCTTAATGCACAAGGGAAGAAGATGCCCCTGATTTGGAAGTGATGCTTTGGATAAACCAGTCTAGTAAGTCTTTTCTTAAAAGTTAATTGCAGTCAACAGGTCACTTTTTGCTACAGTACATGAAGGGGAACACAAACATGCAGAACTGCAAAACAGTCCATGAGTGGAGTCTCAGGAATTTCAGCCCTTTGATTACCCTTAGAATTTAGAGATACCGGGGCAGCTAGGTGGGGTAGTGGATAAAGCACCGGCCCTGGAGTCAGGAGTACCTGGGTTCAAATCCGGTCTCAGACACTTAATAATTACCTAGCTGTGTGGCCTTGGGCAAGCCACTTAACCCCGTTAGCCTTGCAAAATCCTAAAAAAAAAAAAAAGAATTTAGAGATATTGGGAGTAGACAAGGGATTAGGCAAAGTATGACTGGCAAAAGAAGAGGTGAATGAAGTTTTTGAAAACAGAAAGCATTAAAACAAATATGATTCACTAAAAAGTCATATTTCATTAGCAAATTCTTTATTTTTTATTAGGTTTTTTTGCAAGGCAAATGGGGTTAAGTGGCTTGCCCAAGGCCACACAGCTAGGTAATTATTAAGTGTCTGAGACCGGATTTGAACTCAGGTACTCCTGACTCCAGGATCAGTGCTCTATCCACTGTGTCACTTGGCTGCCCCCAAATTCTTTCTTAAAAGTTTAAGAGAGTCAACTAGTTGATTCTTGATAAGGTAGCACATGAGTGATGTCTCAGAAATTTCAGTTCTTCAGTTATTCTTAGAATCCTGAGAGAGTAGGAGTAACAAATACCCTCTAGAATTCCAAATCATGAGTTCAAAAGTCCAATTGAGGGAAGTAGCACCAAAGGTGATACAATATTTAATGTTCCTTATATTCAAAAACCTTTATTTGCTTTTTCCTGGCACATAGTAGACTCCTAATAAATGCCTGCTGAATCAAATTATGATCATCATAGACTCTCAAAGATTGGTGTAATTCCATTAAATTCCTTCCCTGTACAAAAATATTCTATTTACAGACCTGGACAATAACTATTCACTGTTCTTAAATCATCTATATATCTCTTTTCCTTTTTATTTTTTTTTCACTTAAATCTAGAAACAATTAACATTTGAATTTAGTAAATCTATTCTCTTATATAAACAAACAACCTCCACTATTTTATTACATTCCCCCTACAAAAAATATATATATTTGCTTTATTGCTGGAATGTAATAGTGGAAGGAAAGCATTGGAACCATGGTTCAAGTCGAGAATATTGGAAAAGAGACACACCAAACTTTCAGGTGTACCACTTGAACCCTGAAGGTAAGAAGAGTGGGACCAGATTACTGACTTCATAAATAAAACACAGGCAGTTTAAAATTTGGACTGGGTGTGCCAATATGGGACCCTTTGTGAGAGTATTGTTATAGCCTTTGGGGGAATGAGAAAGGGCCAATCGGAATGGGATATGCTAATAACTTTTAGAGGAAAGTCCAGCATTTTTTTTCCCATTATACAATGTTACCTACATGCTATGAATATACTAACCAATAAATGCTTATTGAAATGAATAAAAACTTCCTAGAGTAGATGAGACTATATATTTACCTTTCCATTGTATACCACAACAACATACCTTTAGATAATAATGATTATAGACAATGTAGAAATCCTGATCTATATATGAATTATATATAGTTGTATATAGATAGATATATATGTTATATGTATATGTACACACATATGTCCATACACACAGACCAGTCCAGAGAATCAAGATTGGGACATCATTGGAATGTTTTCCTTTCACTAGTTTGTGTCTTTCTGATAAATGGCATCATGACATTTTCCTTTGAAAAATAAGATGCAGAAAGATACACCAAATAAGGCATTATATCTAATCAATATTACCAGCCAAAGGCTAACAGAGTTAACATAATTTAGATAAAATTTATATCTGCTAATATTTTTTATATTTTTATTTCTTAAGGAAGTTCAACAACATTACTCAATGCTGTGTAAATGAAAATGTTAGGTTAAGTTTGGACTTATTTAATTTGAAGAATGAAAAACAACTGTGATTATTACTCTTGAATCTTTTGATTTTTTTAAAAAAATAAATCACTGCACACTGAAGCCACAAGCTTAGCTTTCAGTATTGTGCAGCTCCATCTAGGCCCCCTAAGTTTCTTACCCTTCTAAAAACAGTATGTTCTCATTTTACCTTTAAAGGGTCTGACTCTACATATTAAAGGGAACTGGGAGATGTACAGATGAAACTCTATTATAGTGGGATCTCAACTAAACCACAGCCTAGTGGTTTGGACCCTGAAGACTATATCACAGCAAAGTTTAGCACAGAATCTCATAAAAAAAAATTTTAACATAAAACTGTGTTAAAAAAAATTATCCTGAACACAATCCAAAACATTTTGGCAGAGAGCAATGCCTTCAGATCCTTAACAAAGGTTTTCATTATATCATCTGAGTTAGCACTATCCACAAAAAGAACAAAGCTTAAGTTGGCGCTACATTTCTCTGTCTGCAGTCATGAAATTACCAACCAATAACCATAATTTTAGTTGCCTCTCATAAATTAACCGAGCCATATCATCTGTGTTTGGATTAGAATCCTCCAATATTTTACTACATAATTAACTTACAAAAATGTAGCATTTCTATAATTCCATGCCTTGAACATTTAAGTACTAGTTAGAAAAACTTCTAAGCTATATATTTTTCAACCAACCACATTTTATTTTGTAAAATAAATCCATTTGAAACAAAGAACCTGAAGTAAAAGAATAACAATGGGGGAAGGGGGTACATCATTTTTAACTCATCTATTTTAATATTCATAACCCATAGAAAAAATATAAAAGGACTTTTATTTTTAACTTTGTATTTCCTGTACCTAGCATAGTGCCTGGCCCATAGTAGGCAACTATTATTTTTTATTGTAATGAATTGGATGAATAGTTCCATGAAGACAGAACTGGACCTGTAACTTCATTGGTAGAGAAATTCTCAGTTTAGGAAACTTCCTCTATCTACACAGGTCAGCACCTTATAGCCATAAAGAGACACCTAGAGCATGGAAAGGTGGGAGTTTTTTTACCAAAGTCACAGCCAGCATGTGTCAAAGATGGCATTCAAACTCAAACTATCCTGGCTCTACAGCTAGCTCTCTATTCACTGTGCCAGACCAGATCCAAAGACTATTAAAAGGATTAGAAAATAAAGTGTGATTTCCTTATGTCCAAAACTCTTGGAATTTAGCCCCCAAAGTTCTTGAAGCATCATTTCCAGTAAAACAAACTGTATCTCTGACTCCTGGGTGTCTAGGTTTTATAGCACATGCTAAATACATCAGGGAAGAGCCTCAAAGATTTGGAGAGGGGAAAAAACACCTCAGATTTGACATAAATTCAGAGGTAAATTAAGGACATAACTTTGACCTTCATTCCTGAAAAAAAGCATTAAAATGAAGAATCCTTTGACATTATTTAAATGGAGATTTCCAAAACTATATTATCTATTTCTTTGTCTTCTCTAAGATTCCATAAAAAGATCTGAAAAAGATATTGTAGCCTAATGTGAAAATGTACGATAGTGCTTGAAATTTCCTAAGCATATTATCTAGTCAGGAGACAGAATCGGCTACTAAGTTCTGTGAATTCGTATGTAGGCACTTTTCTAAAAAAGCAGACTTTTGGCTCTATACCACCTGACGGCTTCTTTGTCCAAAGCCCCCCTAAAAATGGGTTTGCATAGAATGGAAATGTGGAGACATTAACTAGAGAGGCATGAATGAGCACCACTGTAATAAGGACTTCTCATCAACTCTTGGTTTATGTTCTATTAACATATGAAAAAGCTATTTAAACATTAAAATTAATACATCATAAAACAATGGCAATGCTTCATCCAAAATATAGTTTTATTTGAATCACAACTCTTCACAATAGCTATGAATATCCCCATTCAAATTGCTATCATGAATATTGTATAAAATGAGGAGAATAAACTAAAAGTAAAATTAGAATACCGCTTTATAAATTATAATATGTCAAGCTAACAAATGGTAGGCTTGTCATATTGAGCAACTAAATGCCTAAATGATCATTCAGCACTCATAGTGTCGGGAAAAAACACTGGCTTTGTTGGCTATAAAGCAGTTGCTCGATTTTTCATAATGTCATTCTGCTCTATTAGCAAAGCCTAACACAATTAGGTATGAATATGCAGTAATAACATGCAAATTGCCCCAAGGCAGCAGTCTCAGCCTTTCTAAGCTTGATTCCTTCTACATCATTACAGGCTTGGCATAATTCATCAGAATAAAAAAAAATACCTCTGCCTTATTGCATGTGGCCAGCTAGTAAAATCATTGGTCGTCGTTAACCATTCTCCCTCGATAGGTTTGTTAGCAAGGCTGTCCCCAGCTCCCTGCCACTCCTGCACTTGTACATGTTTCCCCTGGGTAATGTTAGACACTGCATTTGAGCCTGCCAGAACAATTAACCCTACTGTTAATTAGAATGAAATGTCAGGCGCACAGATGGTACAAGCTGGCACCCTGCCATCCCAACTGCTGCTGAAAGCAGCTACCCCACTGCTGACAGCTGCTCAGCCATGTCCCAAACCAGCAGATGTCAAAACTTCCCAGCTGAGGAAGGCTAAAAAAAGCAAAGAGGAGGGGTTTCCAGTCCCAGCAGTGATGATGACTGTTTTACTGCTATTGTATCTATTACCTGTTGTCATACTGTACCAATCAAGTGGAAGTCTGCAAGCAGTGAGACACAAATTAAAAATAATGATACTAATAATCATAACATAAATAAACACAATATGTCTATAATTCAATACAAGCCAGTAAAAGACAACCATAATAAACAAAATCACTGAACTTTTCACTTGACTCTATAGAATTGAGCAGCTTCCATTTTAAGCATTCTATAACATAGGGCAAGTTATTTCTCTCAGCACTCTAGGAGGCTCTTGACTGAAAGTTGCAAAGAAGGTGGCAAACCTGCAAAGATAGAGATAGTTTCCTCTTCCAAAAGTTATCTATGCTAATGAAATCACAAATTTAGGTTCTTACTTCTATCCCTTACTCCTATCCCTCCCCATGTTTTCAAGGAGAATTGGGGAAGAAGACATGGGGACCTCCAGATATGTGATTTCATTGAAACTTCTGATGAAGAAACTTTCTCTCTCAATGCAGACTGATAATTCTCTTTCATTGAATGGTCTGAAACCATTGAATGATCTGAAACTGAAAAGTTAAGTGATTTTGCCCACAGTCATGCAGTTACTATGTAACAGAGGAACAAGCTGATCCTAAGTTTTCTTGCTATGGGAGAATCATCATCTCTATGAGTGTGCAAACGCTTTCATATATGGGGGGCAATCCCTAGCTATGGAAATAGGCAAGGGCCTTTAGCTTAGGGAAACACTTTACTAAGTCAATCAACACGATTATTTGGTTTCCAAGTGTCTCTGTGAATTGCACGTTCTTTCAAAGATGAGAGGCCCTGGAACATCATCAGAGGTGGACCATTACCACCA
The DNA here is from genome assembly GCF_037893015.1 of Macrotis lagotis. NCBI lineage: Eukaryota > Metazoa > Chordata > Mammalia > Peramelemorphia > Peramelidae > Macrotis > Macrotis lagotis. The sequence goes on from NC_133666.1 coordinate 398,661,020, forward strand.
CCACCACCATGTAGTGGAATATCAGAGTTTTTATAGACATTCTACCCTCTTTTTCCTTCCAACAACCTTCTCTTTGGACAAATCTACTGTTACCTTTTCTGTATATGTATAAATAAACTCCTCAAGGAAAGTCCAAGCATCAAAAACAAAAAATGAAATTAAAACAGAAAATGAAATTGTCATTACACTTGTTCAGTAATTTCAGTTATGTCTATCTCTTTATGACCCCATTTGGGATTTTCTTGGTAAAGAGTCTGGAGTAGTTTACCATTTTCTTCTCCAGCTCATTTTATGTAAATGAGGCAAATGAGGCAAATGGGGTTAAGTGACTTGCCTAGGGTCACATAGTTATTAAGGATCTAAGGTTATATTTGAATTCAGGAAGAGGAATTTTCATGAATCCAGGCTTGGAACTCTATCCACTGTCTTATCTAGCTGACCAACTAATAATATACCTTCATACATTACTTAGTTATGATAAAATAGCTCTACATACTGCAGAAGCAAACTAAAACATAGCTGTAAAGATTCTCAGCTTGGTAGAGTAGATACAAATTGAATTCAGAGCCAGAAAAGACGCTGTGCAAGTCACTCTGTGCCTCAGTTTTCTTTTTTTGTAAAATGAGAGGGTTAGACTCCAAGACTACTTGGTCACTTCTTGTTCTAAATATATTATCCTATTATATTTTCAAAGAAACAATGATATAATTAGTTTGGTTGTAACTATAGTTACTTGAAACTATATCTGTCTAAGAAATAAAGACAAGTAATTCCTTTATTTTCACTTCTGAAAACAATCCAACTTTCCATCCATGTTAACTTTTTAATAGGTGGTATGGAAATGAACTTTCAATTATAATATTTGAAATTATTCTTAGTAATGCAGATAACTCTAGAATAAAGCAAAAATTCAATAATGACATATTTTAATGTTGTTTTAATTATTCCAATGTTAACTTTTTAACTTTGTTAATTATTTAAATATTTATTGTAATATATTGTGTGCTGTGGTATGGCAGATGTCAAAAAGATTATGACCACTGCTCTTTAAGAGTTCACATGGTCATTGGGAAAAAAAAGATTCACATATAAGAGAGACATTTATAAAATCTAATCAACCAAAAGAACATGTAAAACAAATGAAAGCTTCACACACACACACACACACACACACACACACAAATACACAAACACACACACACACACACACATATATACACACACACAGACACAGTGCTCTTGTGTTATGAAGAAATCAGAGCTAAGAGAGGCTAAGAAGCTATTCTAAGTCAACTTCTTAGGACTCTGCCTTGCTTTTAGTCTTAAAAAGATGGATATCAGTAGGAAAAGGGAGTTTGAGTAGGCATTTTAGGCAAAAAAAAATGTATTAAGCAAAATGTATAGATAGGTACAGGACAGAATCTGATCTGGCAAGGTCAAAGAATCAATGTTTAAAAGAATCCAGAAATTTTTGGGGGGAGTAATAGGCCCAGAAATGCCTAGAAATAGTGCAGACAGTTCTCTAAGACTATAATTTACAGACATACTGATGATCTACATTGCAGAAAGAAGTTTCCATACAGGAATTAGCTATACCAAAGAAATCATAATTCCAAATTCCTTTTAAAAAACTGCATGTCTCTAAGGATTGAATTGTTGAAAGAAAAACTATTTTCCATATTTCTACATTATATCAAATATATATATAGGAAATCTACAATGATATTTTCTATGTAAACATTCATTAAATAATCTCAATGAGTTAAATTAGATCTTAAGATTTTTTAAATTCATGAAGTGCTATTTATGAATACAAAGCAACTATTTATGAAACAAAATTAGAACAAAGATCCATTTATAAAACAGATCAACTCCTTTGATCTACTTGAATAATAACAGCAACAAAAAAAAAATACCATAAGATAGAACCTTTGTATTAACAATTCTCCTTTTCATAAAATAGTGCTCTTCCTTTGGGAGAAAAATATATCAAAACTGAGACACTAAATACTTTATTCAGGGTAGGGCTTTCATCTAGAAAATAGAAGGATTGAGATAAAATTTGGGGTATAAAATGACATGTAAAGGATGCCTAGGAAATAAGAGCTGAATGAAGAATATTTTCAAGTTTTCCCTAAGAATAAATTTTAAGAATTTAAACCTGTTCAGAGAAGACTTGGTCCTGAGAGGTAAAAATGTTTAAAGTATGGCTTCTAAAATAAATTGAAATATTTTAAAATGAAATAAATTTTGATTCAACAACCTCATCTCAGTTCATGTACTTTAGAAAGCTATGAATTTTGAGGAAAGTCAATCATCCTACTGAAGAAAATAGAACTTCAACATAATAAGTCTAAAGTTAGATTACAGGTAATTTAGGTTAGTCCCACTACCTAATCAGAGTAGATGTCTGAAGTTTTCTGATATTTTTTTAAGTTGTAGAATCAAGAACAATCAGTGGAGCAGCTAGGTAGGGACAATGGATAGAACACTGGTCCTGGAGTCAGAAAGAACTTAGTTCAAATATGACCTCAGACACCTGATAATTACTAGTTGTGTGACCTTGGCAAGTCATTTAACCCCATTGCTTCACCAAAAGTACACAAACAAACAAACAAATAAACAAACCAAAAAAAAGATAACAAATCAATCACTAATGAACTGCCTACTATGTACTCTATGTACTATGTTGGATATGAAAATACTAAAATTAAACAGTGCTGACCTTCAGGTTGCTTTCATTCTAATGGAGAAAAACATTTCCAGAAATATGTGTGTATATGAATAAATTTATATTATAATGTATATTTCTTAAGTGACAATTATGTGCAAAGCACACACATATAAATGACAACAGTCCCTGACTTGAAGAACTTTACATTCTATTAAGATGATACAACATGGCGGGGGGGGGGGGGGGTAAAGTAGGGAGAGAATTTTTTGTTTTGTTTTGAAATCTTGTCTAAATTGTCCAATAGCTCAATTAATGTTTCCTGGCCACCACATCTTTCACTCTGCTGTGCAGACCTGGACTTAGTGTGTTTCATGATCATTGTTCTCATTTTCTTTCTTTATTCATTGGCTCTGTTAATACTCCCAGGCTTCATTTTTCATTTTTACCTAAATACCAGTTTTTATTTTATTGCCCAACAAAATTAAATATGCCATATGAAATATATTACTAGTTTAGCTTATAAGGAGGGAAATGCATACAGAGTAAAACCTTCCCAGGGAGAAAAATAAGGTACCATATGGCAGATGGGATGAAGGTATGCTGCTAAGCATCTGTTTTTATTGTTGCAGGCAATCTCTGACTTATAGTACAAAAGACCCACATATAAACATCTTGCCCTGCCCTGATCCCACCCAAATTCACAAGCCCCCACTGTGGTTCAGAGCTATTGTGAAAAAAATAAAAATTGGGGGTTTGTGATAATCTGTGGGTTCTGGATTGCATATGGGAGATCGTGCAGTGATTTTAATGATCCCAAGCTGCTCCTGGAAGCAAAAACCCATCTTTTTTCACATCAGTGTTCTCCTAGGGAAGCTATATGGTTGCAATCATGGAATAACACAATTTCCAAACTAAATTAAAGTTGTGGGTTAACCAAAGGGCAAAGGAAAAACACATGACAGATATAAAAATCTATAGCACATTTTTAGTGATTAGCTATATGCAAGAAGTGGAGTGTAAAGGAAATGATCAGAAAATGGAGACAAGTCAAACAGTAACAATGGGAGTTGCCAGATGAACTTCCCAGATGGATTCCCAATGTTACACTAGTAGAAGTATAATATAGAAAAACTTTGAAACTTCTAGTACATTAGATAGATACTCTGTGGAGTATCTAAGATACAACATGGTCAAGAATCACACAGAATGAAAAGGGTGTAAATTGCAGTTTATGCTGATTGAAAGGAGCACCCTCTCTGCTGAGAACACAGATCACTGAAGTGTTTAAACAAGTGGACTCAGAAGTGGAAGAATAAAAATAAAAACAAAAAGAAGGAAATACTGCCCAATTATTTTCACATCTTGTTTACAGCAGAAGTTCATGTGAGTTAATTACAATTTCCTTTGCAAATGCCAATAGATCTAGAATGTTACTGGTTAATATTCTTTCAGATTGCTCTCCTCCTCCTAATACCTAACATCAATAAGAAAGTTTTGACAGAGTTTGGGGGTGGGGTGGAGGAATAGTCAGATCATTTTTAAAAGATGAATTGTTCTGAAGCACAGGGAAATAAAAGTGGATAAGATTCCCTGGTAGCCTGAAAAAAAGTACAGCCAAAAGTCTGGAAGGGAGGAAACGAATGCCAAAGACAAATCAACTATTTCAAAATGTTGCCACAAGATGGAATGAAAATTCTGTTACTCCTCTTCCTGTTTTGTGTCAGATCCTACTCCCAAAATCCATAATTTTAAGAACTGATATTCATATTAAAATTCAGTTCTACATTAGGGTCTATTCTAGTATATCATTATGAAGTGGTTACTCTGAGTTCCCAAAGGTTATGACAAAGGAAAGTTAAGTTCTGGCAGATTCAACTGAATTGAAAGTACAGGTAAAGTGGCAGACTTCATTTACGAACTAGCCTAGCTAAATTCAATGAATACAGCATAGTTAAACAGTTTAGGGAAAGTAATTCATGAACATTAAAAGGAAGTAGAACATAAGTTTAGAAGAAATTTCAAAGATCATCTGGTCCAACCCCTTCATTTTATAGCTTAGGAAACTGAGTCCCAGAGAGCATAAATGAATGGTCAAAGTCATACAGGTATTATGGGTCCTAGGTACAATATGAAAGGTCCTTAGCTATCTTTCCACAGCTTTATGCTAAAGTCTGCTTTGGTAGAGGAAGCAATTCACCCACAAAATTCTAGGTCCCAGAAACATCAAAGTAATTCAGTTATATTTTGGAATATCTAGATTTCTGAGGGCTAGCCTGAGAAGCTAACTAATATACATATATATATATATATATATATATATATATAAAACATTGTTTTTAAGGGAAAAGTCATCTCAAGTTAATCACCAGCTCTACAAATGAATCTAGAGGAAACACCATTTGTAAGTTGGAGGTTTGAGGAAACTACAAGAGTATTTGATTAAAAAGTATTCATATCTTGTAGAGAAGAGCCTGAACTCTCTATTCCGCTTCCCTGGTGTTATAGAAAGAACATTAAACAATGATTAGAAGCCTCTTGCTAATTAGATTCTACTTTTTAAAAATCACTTAAATCCCAGCAATAATCTAATTTTTATTGCTCCTCCTGCATTGGTTAGAAATCTTCTTTTTGTTCATTCATGATTACTACTCGTTGATTACCTTCTCATTGACTTTACCTGTGTTTTTTATTTTTCTGGCTCTCCTTGTTATCTGTATTGTGGTCATTTTACAATGACAATGGACAGAAGAGATAAAGAAATGCAAAATTCTGGTCAAAGAGTTTGAATATATTAGAAACTGCATTTGAGATTAACAATATTTATCCCTCTTCTCCATTACTCTGGAAATCAAAGTTGACTAGATTTTTCTTAGTTCTACCACTATGGAATTTGTGAAAATTCAGGAAAAGAGTAGACTGAAATTTATCTTTGCACTGCTTACAAAGAAATATTTTTCTTTATTAAATTGCATAGACAATATTTGCAAGGAGATATGTAAACTACTCAAAAAATAAATTGTATAGGTCATCTTCTTGTACTTTAGAAACTCCCATCGATTTAATAATTGACAAGGCAATTACAAATGATTCTTGTTCATTAAAAGTGTTTTCCTCTAGAAATGCAGTTTGTTAAAGTTTCAACTAAAACTAAATAATACTTTGTCAGATTACTTGAAATTACCCTACATATTTAAACTAATAACTGTGAATCTTTGAAAAAAATATGCACTAATTCTGGATATTTAACTAATTCAGTTGCTTTTTCAATGAAACTGAATTGGTGAAATTTTATTGTAAATCTGAAGAGATGGATTCATGTTGCTCTTGCTACCTGAAACTACTGTTTCTTCTCATCTTTGCCTGTCAAAATTCTCAAGACCTCATTAAAAGGTCCTCTCATCTAAGGAGCCTTTCCTAATACCATAAGCCAAAAAGGACTTCTCCATGCTTTGGATTTCTATGAATGATGCGATGAGAAAGCATCACTTGAGCATGTACAATACATAATACGTACAATAAATAAGTCCAAATTTAAGACCTAAGGAAACAAATAGAAAACCAAAATTAATCCCTGTCTCAAGGAACTCATTTTCTGATAAGAGGAGACAATATTTGTTGGAGGTATCAGCTTCAGATTAAATGAACATGAATTTTAGAATGCCCAGGAATTTTAGAATTTAGCAACAAGTCAGATTGTTACATGTCTTTTTTAAATGTAGTTTGATAGATGAAAATCCATCTTTCTGATGCTAAATCATTTAATAATGCTACAGACTTTGATGGCAAGAACTTTCTGCATCTGTCCTAGGTATGACTGTAATGAATAAGGACCTATAGATACAGAAGAGTACTACTATTTCTAGAGTGTATGGGCATAGAGTCCTGGGCTGTCTCTATTGAAATGTAAGATGAAGTAGCAGTCAAAATGGTTTGGTCACCTGGCACTTTGTTTTATACTTAAATCAGTAGATAGATGGATACACATATACATACATACATACATACATACATATATACATACATGACAGATTGATAGATATAGATAATTATTTCTATATACAATCTATCATACCAGTTATAAGAATTTTATTTGAATAACCAGGAAATAAAGGGAAAAAAAGAATTAGACAGGACTATGGTTACATAGAAAAAAAAGTTATATTAGCTCTGATACTCCCTGATATATTGGCTCAAACTCATAAGCAAACTGCCAAGAAAAATTTCCTCAAAATATGAGCCAAGTGACAACATAAACTATTTCCTTGAACTTATTAGGTCAGCAGAGCAATAGTGAAAAATAAAGCATGTAAGGCTTTTAGGAAAAGTCGATGTGATTCAAACTTCTGAATGTGCTGGTAGCAGCTATGAGGTCTGGGGCAGAACAAAAATTGATGGCCTGGACTAATTTAAGTAGTTGGAAAGCTCCATTTTCCTTGTTAAATTTTATTTTTGGCCAAGAATTTTCACCAAGTGTTTAGGGGAAAAAAAGAAGGAAACTTTCAGTTTGTAGGGATATACTTCCATAATTGGCAAATTAAAGTTTGGCTCTATGATACTTCTGCATTTTATATGCAATTACATACTATACTTTTATGAAATAGGCAACATTTTGCCGTGGGAGAAAAATAAACTGGGAGTCAAGAGGCTATTTCTATCACTTACCAGCTGATCATCAGGACAGAAGGATGAAATAAATTATAAGTCCCAGAAGCCAACAACAAAGCTGGCATGGAAGCCTAATGGAATAGTAATGGGGAACTTCAACTAAGGTGACCTCTGCTGAGTCATTCTAAATTTAAACTAAAAACAGAGTAACTAAAATATTCTTAACTTATGCTGATAATTTCATTCTTCAGAGGATGGCAGAAATAATAAGAGGAGCTGCTATTTGTCCCTAACTGAACAATAAACAAAAATATTTGCAAACAAGAAATAATCCTTGAGAATCTTGTAAAGACTCAATCTTTCGTGAAAGAAGGGCAGAGACAAAGTGGCAATGCACAGGCAGCAATTCATCTCTTCCAACATTCTCCTCCAAACAACCTTAAAATTATGCCTCCATTTAAATTGAGAATAGGGGAAATTATCTCATATAAAAAAGAGGCACACAAGGAAGAGCTTTTATAGAGAAAAAGGAAAATGGAGGGTGACAGTAATTGAACCTCATTCCCATTGAATTTGGTTCAAAACATATATATATATATATAAGAGATAACAAGGGTAAGGTCATAAAAATGAGGCACAGGGCAGAAGCAAAACAGACCTTTGAGGTGGAACAGGGTAAAAAGAGAAAAAAAGAATAAACAGGAAAAATTAGGAATGGAAGGAAATACATAGTTATTCATTAAAACTTTGAATGTAAATAGGATGAACTCACCCTCAAAACAAAAACAGATAGCAGAATGTATTACAAACTAGAATCCAAAAATAAGTTGTATGTAAGAAATAAACTTGGACCAGAAAGACAGAATCAATATCTCAGACAAAGCAAAAATAAATATTGACCTAATTAAAAGAGATAAGCAGAGAAATTACATTTTGCTAAAGATATCATAAACAATGAAGTCATATCAATGCTAAATATATATGCTCCAAGTACTATATCATCAAAATTTTAAATTTTAAATTTATAACTTTCATTGTTTTTAAATTTTGAGTTCCAAATTTTCTTCCTTCCTCCCCTAACCCATCCCTAAGACTCAATCAATTTGCTAGATGTTAGACATGTGCAGTCATGTAAAAATATTTCCATATTAGTCAGGTTGTAAAAGAAAACAAATAAAAAACTCAAAAATAAAGTTAAAAAAAAGTATGCTTCAATCTGCATTTAGAACCCATCAATTCTTCCTCTGGAGATAGATAACATAGTCATCATAAGTCCTTAAGAATTGTCTTGGATACAGTGGTATTGCTGAGTATGCCTAAGTCATTCACAGTTGATCATTATATAATGTTGCTGTTATTATACACATTGTTCTGGTTCTACTCACTCTGTTCATATAAGTCTTTCCAGGTTTTTCTGTGAATATCCTGTCATTATTTCATATAATAGTACAATAATATTCATCACAATCATATACCATTACTTGGTCAGCCATTTCCCAGAAGATGAGCATTCCCTTAATTTCCAATTCTCTGTTACCACTAAAAGACCATCTAAATTCCTAAATGAAAAGTTAAATGAGTTATAGGAGGAAATAGACAGTAAAACTATACTAGAGCTGAACAGAAAGTTTGATCTTCAAGTACAGGACTTGGGTGAAACACAGAGAGGGTGGAGGAGAAAGGTAAATTATGAGGGATTTAATGATGAAGAACTGCATGTATTCCTGCATGGGAAGAAGATCCTGATAATATTGATAATATTCACATGAACCTTCTCATTTAATAGAGCAATTCGAAGGAGCATAGAGAGATAGATAGATAGATAGATAGATAGATAGATAGATAGATAGATAGATAGATAGATCATAGATAAGGCAAAGGAGAGAGCTGAATTTGAAAGTATAATATATTGTAAAAATGGAGTCAATTGGTAAAAAGGAATTTTACTGGGGGAAAGGGAAAGGACAGGTGGAATAGGCTAAGATATTTCATGTTAAAAGAGTTAAGAAATAGCTTTTGCAATGGTATGGAACAGGGGAAGGTGCGGAGGAATGAGAGAACCTTCATTCTCATCAGAAATGAATTCAGAGAGGAAACAACACACAAACTTAGAAGGTATAGAAATCTAGAAAAAAAAAGGAGAGGAAGGGGATGGAGGAGGGAAGGGGGATATAGGTGATATAGAAAAGGGTAGATCATGGGAGAGATCACAGTGCTCTGTGTGCTGCACCACTTGACTGCCCACAGCACACTTTTGAAAAGGGAGAGAGTGAAATGAGAGAGGAAATATAATAAATGGTAGTGGAGAGTAATGGATAGAGGGAAGTACAATCAGCAACAGCAGCTGTGGAAAAATATGAAAGAAACTTCTCTGATGGACTTATGATAAAAAATACGATCCACTCCAGAAACAGAACTGATGGTCTCTGAACACAGAATGAAGCACATTTTTTTCCTCTTTCTTTCACTTTATTCCTCAGGAGTATTTTTTTATTTTTATTTGGGGAGGGGAGATTATGTCTATTCTTACAAAAAAGGCTATTTTAGTAATGTGTAAATAAATAAAAACATAAATTAAAAATTATACTGGTGAAGAACCTCAACTTTCTTGTCTCAGAACTGGATAAATCTAATAAGAAAATAAATAAGAAAAAAAGTTAAAAAGATGAATAGAATTTTAGGAGAGAATTCTGGAAAGAATTGAATGGGAAGAGAATGGAATGCATCCTATTTCTCAGTTATACATGAAATCTGCACAAAAACTGACTATGAATTAGGGCATAAGAACCTCACAACCAAATGATGAAAAGCAGAAATATTAAATGAATTCTTTTCATAATATAATGCAATAACAATTACATTAAATTAAAGGCATTGAAATAGATTAAAATTTAATTGGAAACTAAATAATCTAATCCTAAAGAATGAATGAGTCAAAGAACAAATTAAAAACAATCAATTTCATTAAAGAGAATGGCAATAATGAGAGCATATCAAAATTTGTAGGATGCAGTCAAAGTAGTATTTAGGGAAATTTTATATCTCTAAGCATTAATTTAAAAAACAGAAAGCACAAATCAATAAATTGGATATGCAAGGAAAAGAACTGGAAAAAATAACAAATGAAAAATTCCCAATTAATTACTAAATTAGAAATCCGGAAAAATTAAAGGAAAAATTAACAAAATGAAAAGTTAAAAAAAGTTGAACTGATTAAACTAAGAGTCAGTTTTATAGGGGGACAATAAAATAAACCATTGGTTAATTTGATTTTCAAAAAGATAGAAAAGAAATTCAAATGATCATTAAAAAAAGAAAAAAGGCTGAATCTATGAAATTATAGCACAGGAATTATTTTGTTCATTCTATGCCAATAAATTTAAAAATCAAAGTGAAATGGAGGAATATTTACAAAAATATTAATTACCTAATTTTTAAAAATAGGAAAGAGAATACTTAAACAATCATATCACAGAAAAAGAAATTTAGCAAGCCACAAATAAGTTCCCTAAGGAAAAAATCATAAGAACCAAATGGATTCAACCATATGTTTAAAGAACAATTAATTCAATACTATATAAACTATTTGAGAAACAGGCAAAGTAGTCCATTAAGACACATTCATGGCGCTGATACCTAAGCTAGGAAGAGAAAAAAAAAGAGAAAGGAAACCATAGACCAATTTTCCTAATGAATATTGGTGCAAAATTTTTAAATTTTGCTAGCAAAGAGATTACAGCAATAAATCAAACATTATAATCAGGCAGCATTTATACCAGAAATGCAGGGTTGATTCAATATTAAAAAAATTAACAGCATAATTGATCATATCACTATAAAAAATAATAAAAATCATACAAATTTTCTCAATAGACAAAAAAAAACCTTTTGACAAAATGCAGGATTCTTCCTATTAATAGAATTTTACCATAAGAAATAATAAGCAGGATGATTTCATAAAAATCTCAGGAGACTTATTTGAACTGATGCAAAGTAAAGCTAACAGAACCAGAAGAACACTATACACAGAAACTAAAATACTGTACAATGATCTACTGTAAGTGACAGCTTTTCTGATCAGAGAAAACCTAGGAAACCCTTCTCTACGCTAACCCTAAGATGCATCCCTTCCTCAATTCATTCTAAAGAATGTTTGATTTTGTGATTTGATCTCCAGCTGCATTCTTATTGACCCTGAGATGGAGGGAGGTAAAGAAGAGAGGGAAGGTGGAAGAAAAGAAGGAAGAAAGTAGAGAAATATGGAAGAAAGGACAGAAGGAAGGAAGGAAGGAAGGAAGGAAGGAAGGAAGGAAGGAAGGAAGGAAGGAAGGAAGGAAGGAAGGAAGGAAGGAAGGAAGGAAGGAAGGAAGGAAGGAAGGAAAATACATACAAAATAATGCTCTTACACTTATATGTGTCTGTTCCACTCCCTCCCCAGTAGAATTTAAGATCTTTGATAATAGAAATCAATGCTTTCATTTTGGACTTTGTATCCATATTACCTATTGCAGAACTTAACACATAGTAGGTACTTGATATATTTTGGTTGAATTGACTTTAATACTAGTAACATCAGAAACACTGTAGCCCAACATGAACTAAGATTAGGAAAGAATGCTAAGGGTGATTAAAAAAATAATTCTTTAAAGTTATTTTTGGTGAAAATAAAGAGGTCAAAAAATGGATCATATAATTTCTTGATTAATAAATACTGAAAAAAAGATAAGCACTCAACTCCAGTTTCTGTTTTTTTCTAAAAAGGATAATGAGCAGATTGGGGTATATAAAAAGAAAAATGGCTACAGAAGAATCAGTATACAAGACAAGCAAGAAGATGCTAAGAAGTTAAGAGAACCCTTAACCACACTCAATGTTTTACTATTAAAAGGCCTAGATGAATTACATTCAGGGTAATGCAAATAATTGTAGCTGATTTTACTGTTTAGTAATGTCTTAAAAACTGAATAGGAGAAGCACTTCAAGATTAGAAATGATGAAATACATTTCCAGTTTTCAAAATAAAGAAGCAAACAGAGTCTTCAAACAATAGGTTGGTAAGTTTGACTTTAATTCCAGGAAAAAATTTAAAATCCATTATTAAACAGATTATTTGTGAGCATATCAAGAGCAAAGGGGTAATAGCTATAAACTAGCATGAGTTTCTAAAGAAAAAGACATGTGAAAGTCACCTAACTTGCTTTCTTAACAGTTATTAGTCTGTTAGATGAAGGTGATGTTGTAAACATAAGAAATCTGTATTCAGTGAAACATTTGGCAATCTCTCACAGACTTTTTGTACACAAGATAGAAAGATGTTGGTTTGATTAGGTAGATTCAGAATGAATTGAATGACTTTCCCAAAGCATAGTAATTAATGAATCAACATCAACCTAGAAAGAAGTTTCTGATGGATCAGACATGATTCTTTCCTTGCTTTATTCTATTCAACAATTTTTTAATCAATGATTTCTTTGTAGTGATGTATCTTTCATCAAATTTAATGATAGCATGGAGCTTGGAAGGATAATTGACACATGAAAGAACAATTAGGATTCAAAAAGTTCTCCACAGAGTAGAACAACTGGCTAACTCTAATAACATAAATTTTTATAAGGAGAAGTTTCCAAAAATTATTTTCAAAGACCAACTGCAATGAGTGCAACAAGAGACAAGATTTTCTGTGAAAAGATTTAGAGGTTTTTTAATAGTAACCTTAATATGAGTCACCCATGTGATGTGGCAGGGGAGAAAAAATGCTAATGCAAGCTTGGACTATGCTAATGGAAATGAAGTGTCCAGAATGAGGAAGAATATAGTCATCCCAAACTCAATGCTGGTCAGACCACATCTGTACTATAATGTTAAGTTTCAGGAGCCAAATGTCATTGTCCCTGACATTTTAGCATTAGATTAATTTCTCTTCAACTAAATCATTTGTCTGCAGAAACCTTCAGTTAAAATGCAAATTTTAGGAAGAACACTGTTACTCTGTAGCATATCCCATAAAGGCTGACCCAGATTAAAAGGTGAATTAAAGTCAAAGTTTACATGTATTGATTAGGAATTAGAGATGTTTTGGCTGAAACAAGTTTTGAGAAAGGACATCATGGCTTTCTTAGGTTATTTGCAGGGCTATAAAGTGAAGAAGGGCTCAGGGTTTTATTTTAATCTCTCAGACAGCAAAAAGAGTAGGTGAGTGTTTCAAACAGAGAGGTTTCTATATTAAAAATCATCTTAATGATTCAAATTTTCTCAAAATGAATGGAGTGCCTTGTGAGATGATGAGTTCCCCATCACTAGAGGTCTCTCTCTTCCTGCAAAGGCTGGAAGAGTATTATTTGTGGATGTTTAAGACTAGATGCTCCTTCTAAGATAAGGTTTGTGCAGAATCCTGAGAGGCACCATGGTACAGAGGAAGAATTCAACATTTGGACGCAAAGGATATAGGATCAAATCTCACCTTTGATACAGAGCATTTCTGTGACCTTTGGGGTCACTTAACTAATCTAAGCCTAAATTATCTCACCTATAAAACAAAGGGGTTGAAAAAATGACCTCTAAGGCCACTAATAAATCTAAATCTACGATTCTATGATCTCTATAATTCCTTCTGACTCTTCTATTCACGGATTCTTTGATCTCTCTGATTCTATTACCTGCATTGTAAAATAACAATAATAATATTTACTTCTTATCTGGGCAGCCGGGTGGCATAGTGAAGAGAGTGCTAGTCCTGGAATCAGGAAAACACATCTTCCTGAGTTCAAATGTAGCCTCAAACACTCACTAGCTATGTGACCCTGAGCAAGTCTTTTAACCCTCTTTGTCTCAGTTTCCTCAAAATTGAAAAATGAATCAACATACATGACTTCTTCCAGGGCTATAGTGAGGGAATAGCAGTTTCTCTATAAAAGTAGAAAAATGAGTTGTTGGTTTGAGTTACTGAACTCTCTAACTTCCCAATGAAAGGAATAGTCACATGAAAAAGAACACAAATTCACTAAAACACTCAAGAACTGAGAGAAAAGAAATAAAGTTGCTGAAAATAATAATTTACATTTATACAACACTTTAACATTTGCAGAAATCTTTACAAATATTAACTCACTTGAGCATAATAACCTTGTGCATTAGGTGGAAAAGGAATTATTAAGCCCATTTTACAGATCAGAAACTCAGGACTCAACAAATGATTCGTCCATAGTCTCAGAATCAGAAAATGTCAGAGAGGGATTTGAGCCCAGATCTTCCTAATTCCATGATTAGCACTTATCTACCAAACCAAAACTCCTCTCAAGACTCTACAATTTGTCAAGTCCTATAGACATGTTTATATAGTCATTATATTCTGGCTACATTCATCCTGCTTATGTTTTTATAACAAAATATTTGTACATGCTCAGAGTAATTATCCTAGTACTAGAGCCAAATGATTTCTCTAGGATGGTCTGATATATGAGGGAGGGGTTTAAGGTGGCACATAACTACATATGTAAGTACACCCTCATGGCTGACCTTACAATGCACTTAGTATCTTGTACTTCACTAATACTGTCTCTACTACCATGAGCAATTTATTCTGCCTCACGTTCCTCAAGTGCTCATAAATCAGCATTAGATCCGTTTTACTGAGTGGCTGGTTTAAAGCCAGCACAGACAGAGGGAGCATTTGGATTCAAAGTATAATATTGGCACACATATTGATTTTAATTAGTCTAATTAGTTCATTACACTAGAAACCACACAGATCATTTATTACATCAAACCTAATGGCATATGATCAAGGATTTAATATGATAATGAAGTAGATCAATTATCACTCATAAAGGAAGTCATTAACAAGTGTAAACATTGTCAAGCTGAATACCATTACAAATTATGAAGTCATAGCTGGCATATTTGCATGAGCACACCAATATTATTTCATAGAAACCATTGTATGTTAGGCTGGAGGGGGACATTGGAATGCAAGCCAACTTTATCACTTTGCAGATTAGGAAACTAAGGCCCAGAGAGAGTGAGTGATTCATCCATAGTCCAAGAGCTATTCATTGGCAAAGCACAAATTGTAGACTGACTCCTGGTCCAGTGATCTTCCTACCACAGCATAGTTGCATTTCACAATCTACTATCTTGCTACTAATCAACATTCCTTGTCATCATTTCACCTGTATCATTACCATTTGCTGATTATATAGTGCTAAGTGAGAACAAGCCATGAGAGGTGGTGAATGTAAATTTATCACCCTTTCAGGTGACTCCTTGGTGAATGTAGACCCTTTGGGATTTCTACTTTTTTCCTATCTACCTTTACAAGATGAGATCTTAATTAGTTGAAGTCAAGATTAATCTTGATTTGGATAATGATAGACAATGAATAAGTGTCATTACTTATGATACACATGTGCAGATTTTGTGACATGATTTTTTTATCCCTATATGTAGCTACCTGTGCTAATATTCCCTACTACCCAAGTTTTCATTTTGGAGTGCTGTGCACTCATATATTCATGCATATATCCAGCCTTTCCCTTTACCAGGAGATCTTAAATAAAAGCAGCCTACTGTACACCCTGTTCCTAACTCAATCCCTTGCCATTTATCATGATTATTGCTATCATTACCCTTTGCTTAGGGTCCCTTCAGTCTGTTTTAAATCCATTTGACAGTAGTTCACATCTAGGCCAATATGGATTTATTTTTCTAGTAAGAACTCATAAGGCAGTGTTTCAAATGCTTCACTAATATCAATATATAACGGAACTAATCATCATTCCTTAAACTTAAAACCTTTTCAGGTAAATTCAGCCTCGTCATTCTCTCACATTTCCATAGAACACTTGGCAATCACTGATTACTATGCATATTATAACATCCTATTATTTACAATACTATATTTAAAATCTAGGAGATAGATTAAATGCATGAGTGGCTGGTAAAAGAAAAGTGTATAAAAACAAATATTTTCCTGAAATGTCATCTCACTCATGATGCAGGATGGGTACCTTGACTGAGGGAGTTATTCCTTGTTGCTGCTCATCAAATTTGATGGCAAATCCTGCCCTTTATTCTTCCTCTGTATCTCTCTTACAGATCTCCTCAAGTCATAAAGGTACTTAGTCTAAACCAATTATTTCACAAATTAGGGAACTAAATCCTAGAGAGAGATTGAGTGATTTGCTCAATATTGCAAAGATAGGTCCAATTCATCTCCTCTTTGTTAACCATCTACCTCACCCTAGTCATTCTGAGGCACTGTTGCTTTCCTGATCCCTCAAATATTCATTTTCTGAAATGTTCTTTTCTCCAATTTATTCAATCAATCAACAAGCATTTTAAGTGCCCACCATATGTCAGACCCTGTGTGTTTATAACATTATCCTCATTGACTAATTGTATTCTCTGTCTCCCAGGAGGCTTCCTAATGACTCCTTCTTCAAACTGCCAAGCACCTTGAAATCCTACTTCTCCCTGAAACAGATGAGGAAGAGATCTCCTCATCTAACTCCAGATCTAATTGCAACTTTACACATAGGCAAAAAGAACATTATTCATTCTGTATGAAATGAAAGGTTCCTGGTACAAAAATCTACACCCCACCTCCATTTCATTATGTCTGAAATTTAACCATTAAATTTATCTCTCTTGCTGAAGATAGGACATTGTCCACAGGATCAAAATGCAAAAATGCAAAAATCCCTGTTAAAGATAAAGTCAGACTTTAATCATCATCAATGTCCTTAAATAAATGTGTTTACACTTGATTTTAAGGCAATTAATGAGAAAGAGGGAACAAATAAAATGCAAGATAAGTCAGGTAAGTTTTGATGTAAGTCAAAATAATAGATTAGATCATAGGAGAATATACAAGCCTTGGAAAATGAGAAGCAATAGTGTATAATCAAGATTCTTTAAAAACATTTTAGGCAATTCACCATAGGGATTGCTATTACAATATACGAGGAGACATTCTATGTTCAATTCAAAGGAATTTACCTTAACAAGATGACTCAGTATTTCATAGCCAAGCAATAATAATTTATTAAGTACCTACCATGAGGCAACACTGCATTGCATTACATTCTTTCATTCTTTTCTAATCCCTTCCAAGGATTTAGAGGTAATTAGATTGTAAGCTCTTGGAAGGCAAAGATGATGCTAATTTTTCATTTTTATATCTTTAGCTCCTAGCAAAATGCTTTTCCTTTAGTAGACACTAAACAGTTGCTAAATAGAGTTTTAATAAATTCTATGCCTCTTTGTATAACACAATGAACCTTTTTAATTCTTCCCTATGATATATGCTACCAAGTTCTTTCTCCTTCCACAACTTAATAAGATTGGAGATAAGATCTGAACTAATAGTTGCCTGTTTATGTCTAAATTTAAATTTCTATTAATTGTGTTTTAAATCTTGCTTATTTATTTTATTGATGAAAAGATGAGATGGAACAAAGGGCTTGTTAAAGGTCATTTCTTAAAATGAATTTGCCTCTTTAGTCACTAAAACAAAAAAGCTTCATTTGCACAGGAACTTTTATAATCTCATTGACAATGATGTACATAGCCTATATATATATATATATATATATATATATATATATATATATATATATATATACCCAAAGACTAAATAATAAAAATAAATGTATATACCCTTATGTATATACCCAATGATTACATAATAAAAATAAAAACAGCACTAAGATATCAAAAACAAGACTAAATGCTATGACCAAACTTGGTTCTAAGAGATTTATAATAAAACTTACTTACCTCATCAAAATAAAAAGGTAATAGGTGACAGTTACAGAATATTGTAAACTTTGACCCATTGTTTTGATTAATTATTTTTCTTATTTATAAAGGATTCCATAAGTAAGGAGATTTATAAAAAGTGACTGATTTAAAAAAAATTCATCAATAATACATTCAAATAAATAACTTTTTAACAGGTCACTCAAGGATAGAATTCATTGTTTTCTTTGCCCTCATCTCATTATCTCTTGTTCTTCATCATTCTGAGAAATGGAAGATTAGGCTGCTCTTGAATAGGCAGATGGCCAATTACTGTCAGTATGGGTATACTTCAGAGAGCAAATACCAAGATCTTTGGATTGCAACTATATTCTGATAATTTATGGAGGTTCTCTCATGTACCAAATCAAATTTCTAATTGTTGAGGTACTACAGTGGATGAATAGGAGAAATATGAGAGCATTTTGAACCTGAGGAGATGGTGTTCCATCAGAGTTGGTGACTCCTAAAAGGAAGGAAGAAGAAAAGATGCAAAAGATACAGTGCTCTTGTCTTCTAGTTTTGCCTAGCATCAGCCCTGCATTGACAAACATACAGCAAAAGCAGATCTTTTTTAAAGTCTTTGCTGTAAATACTTAAACAAGGTAAAATTATGTTACTATAAATGGAAAGGAACAGAGGAAAAGAAGTATCTTGAGCACAATCTGCCCCCCCTCCAAAAAAAAGTAGCAAAGAAGGAGTACTTAATGATCTGTCAACCAAGCACGGTACTTACACTGTCAAGATCAGGGAACTTGGATGAATTAATTAGAGATTTTCTTTTGTTTTCAGTTCAGATAGGTTGAGTGCTTTCTTTTGACAGGAAATATGTTGCCCTGTAGGAAGGAGGCCCCAAGTAATCCTCTGAGGACTATGGAGAGCTCCTAGGTTAAAACACACACACACACACACACACACACACACACACACAGATACAAGACACAGATAGCAACCACTTTCCACATTCCATTACCCATGTTTTCACTCTCTCTCTCCCTCTCCCTCTCTCCCTGTCTGTCTCTCTTTCCTTCTCTGTCTGTCTGTCTTTCCATCTTGTCTCTCCCTCCCTCCCGTTTTCCTCCCTTTGCCTCTCTCTCTGTCTCTCTGTCTCTCTGTCTCTCTGTCTCTCTCTCTCTCTCTGTCTCTCTCTCTCTCTCTCTCTCTCTCTGTCTCTCTCTCTCTCTCTCCCTCCCCCTCTTCCACTCTGTGTCTCTATGTCTCTGTCTCTGTCTCTCTCTCTCTCTCTCTCTCTCTCTCTCTCTCTCTCTCACACACACACACACACACACACACACACACACACACACACACCCCTACATATACAAATACACATTTGTTCAAAGTCCAACACAATACCTAGCAGACCTGGTTTGACATCTGAACTGAAAGAATATTTGGCATCTGGAATTTGCTGTCACCCCAAATTGTTGTTTTGTAGCCCCTGCTAGGAGATTGTGCTTGAAGAAGGTAAGAGAAGGTAGTGAGAATATGTCTTTTGTTTGGGGACATGAATCATCTCAATTCCAATGACATTGCAATATAAAGTACAGTCTTTTGATTCTTGCTAGGGCAAATGAAAAGATTCTAGCATTGTCATGTCTTCATTAAATATTATCTATGATCAATTTTCCTTGTGATCTTCTAAAGCAGGTTTATTACTTCCTTTATGTGTCACCTGCAATGGCCAGATAGGATCACTAGCAAACAGAGCTTAAAAACTCAAATGGTCAGTGAGTCTACCCAGCATCCAAGTCAAGGTGTATTTGGACTGTCCCTCTGTCCCTCCCTTCCTCCCTCCCCCCTCCCCCCCACTCCGCAGTTGTCCTGATCCATACCTGGCTACTGGACCCAGATGACTCTGGAGGAGAAAGTGAGGCTGGTGACTTTGCATAGTATCCCCTCACTCAAATCCATTTCAGGTGCTTCTCATGGTATCACCTCCCCTGATGTCATGGTCTTCTTCAAGAAAGAAGGACAAGGGGGGAGCTAGGTGGCGCAGTGGATAAAGCACTGGCCTTGGAGTAAGGAGTATCTGAGTTCAAATCCAGCCTCAGACATTTAATAATTACCTAGCTGTGTGGCCTTGGGCAAACCACTTAACTCCATTGCCTTGCAAAAAAAAACTAAAAAGAAAAAAAAGACAAACATTATCATTATTATTAGAGAATTGGATTGGATTTATAAGAAACAATTGGGGAATGGCAGAACAAGTTATGATATATTAATGTGATGAAGTACTGTTGTTCTAAAAGAAATCATGAGTGACCAGAATTTTAAAAAAAGTCTGGAAAGACTCTCATATACTGATGAGTAGTGAACATTGTACACATTAACAGCAAAATTGTGTGATGATCAACAATGATTGATTCAACTTCTCTAAGCAGTTCTATGATAAGGACAATTCTTAAAGACTTATGGTGTCAGACTATGGAGTCTGAATACAGGCAAAATCATAGTATTTTATATTTTAAAACTTGTTTTATGTTTTTCCCCCTTCAGTTCTGATTCTTCTTTCACAAAATGACTAATATGGAAATATGTTAAATGTGATTGTATATGTAATACCTATAGCAGATTACTTAATGTTGTGGGGAGAGGGGAGGGAATGGAGTGTGGCAAAAAATGTGGAACTCAGAAGCTTACAAAAAGATTAATGTTTGAAACTAACTTTGCATATAATTGGAAAAAATAAAATAGCATTCATAAAATAAATGTAATTGCATATATCATGTTTGCTGTGAACTTCTGCACCTCTGCTTTGCTCCTAGAACATAGCACCTTCATTAATGCAAGATGCCATGCTGGGCAATCCTTTGCTCGTGTCTCAGCTAGAATAGAATCAGCACCAGGCACTTTGCTACCTGAGAGGAGCTTAATGGCATTCAAAAACTCTTCTGAATTTGGAACTTCAGCTGCAGAAAGCTAGACTTGAACCTGAGGAATGTGGTCAACAGCTTCAGCAATGATTGGTGATGGTCTGTTGAGAACATTATCAAAGTGTTCAGCCCATCTCTCCAAGATCATATCTTCAGTACTAATCAATGTGGCTCCATCAGCATTGACTAGCTGAGATACACTATAGGTCTTTAGCCTATAAAAGCCTTCAGGATATCATAAAAGCACTTGGAATTGTTGCTCTCTGTGTAAAATTAAATTTCATCGACTTTCTTAATTGAGCCCAGAATCCTACATCTCTCTCTGAGCTTTTCTTATAATTTATTTCTGATAGAATTAAATCTGCCTTCTTCAAGACCAGTGAACTGTCCTGCTTGTAAAACTTGTGAAGTTCTCCTTTTTTATTTAGCTGTTTCTTAATTTCTTCATCATTTTTTGTCAAACCAATCTTGATATTTATAAGTGTTCTGACCCAGGTGAAAATATGTGGTCTTATATAAAAATCTCTGAAAGCTGCCCATTTCTTTTTTGTTCTACTGTTGCCAACCATGTGTTGGTTCAGTTTCCCCTTCGAGTTAGCAATGAGCTGTTTCCAGTTGGACAAGTATTCTTATTTGCTGACATTTTCTCCTAGAAATCATCTTGCTTTGGAGCCACAGCTTTTCTTGAATGTGAATATTTACCTTAGAGAGCATCAGTTGATGATCATTCTAGACCTTTGCATCATGCATCACCTCTCATATTCTGTCTCTTATCCTTACAATTACAGTCTATTGAATGCCAATATTTGCTTCAAGGGTTCATCCACAAAGTTTTATAGTATTTAAGTAAATAGAAGACAGTTTTGAGGATGAGGAGATCATGAGACACACAAGTCTTCTAGTGGCCATTGCTGTTGCTGTTTTCAACTTCAAAAATTCCTTGCTATTTCTGGAAGTCTGTGCCTACTCTAGCATTAAAGTCACTCAGAATTAAAAACTTGTCTTCTTTTGTCATATGGATGATAAGGATGTCAGGTCTTCATAAAATTTTAATTTGACCTCTTCAGAGTTTGTGATGGTGAGCAAACATACTGATATGGTAAAATGGTGGTGTTTTCCTGCAAATGGCAATTGCATTGTTGTGAATCTGTCATTCAATCCTTTTGGTAAACATACAAGATTATAAACTAGATTAGTTTGGATAGCAAAACCTATGCCAGCTTCATAACATGCCCCTTCACTTCAGTTACTTCAGAAAAATGTGTATTCAGCTCTGACTTCAGTAAATTGGCCTTCATTTGTCAGTCATGTTTTACTTAGGATAGCTATTTAGATGTATTACCTGATGAATTCTCTCACAACAAGAATTGTTCATCTTTCCAGTCTACTGGACTTCATGTTGTCCATAAATGTACACACTCCATGTCCTAATAGTCAATGGAAGGAATCTTTGCAGAAATTTTTGTGCATGCTTTTGCATGCTTCGATCACAAGATGGGAACTCCTGTCATGGTAAGCAGACTAGGGCATGGTGTGTAAATAATTTGGGGGCACCTTTTCTAGCCCCCATCCTTACACCAGAAAGTGAGCAATGGAATCCTTTAAAAGGCTGTTCAGGTGGCTTTCAAGAAAATCTGGAAAGACTAACATGAATTGATGCTGGGTGACTTGAGCAGACCCAGGAGAACATTGTACATATTAATAGCAACATTGCATGATGATCAACTAAGATAGACTTAGCATTTCTCAGGAATTTAGTGATCAAGAACAATTCTAAAAGACTTGTGATGGAAAATGCCATCCACAACCAAAGAAAGAACTCCGGAGTTTAAAGACAAATTAAAGTATACTATCCTCATTTGTTTTTTTTCTTTCTCATAGTTTTTCCCTTTTGTTCTAATTCTTCTCTCACAGCATGACCAATGTGAAAATATATTTAACAAGATTGTGCATATATAACCTATATCAGGTTGCTTGCTGTTTGGGGAAAGTGGGAGGGAAGGGAGGGATGGAGAAAATTTCACAAAAATGAATGTTGAAAACTATTTGTACATATTTAGGAAAAAATAAATTACAATAGCTAAAAAAAGTTGCTCAAACACCCAGGGATCTGCCAAATTCCATAGCTGTTTCAATCCAATCAGAACACAACCCTACAGTCTGGATTGCCTATATTCAGGGCAATGTATTTACACCTGCTACTTCATCACTTGTCTGTTGCCACAAGTTTTTGAGATAGCTAAAAATGGCAAAATAGTATGGATGATATCTTTGATTTGCACATAAATTGTATTTAAGTAAGGTAGAATTGCACAAAGTTGTCAGCCTCTCTTTCTCCTCTAGAGTCTTAAATTGCAAGGCAAAAGTTGAGATGACCAATGATGGTTTGGAGTGCAGCAGATGACCTTGGCATCTTGGATATCTAATCAAGCTACAAATGCTCCACAACACCTGTTAAGCTGCCTTCATTGCCACTGGAACAAATTGTTCTCATCTACACATTCCCCCCCTGGGGAAGTCTTCACATGCTTGGGGATAAATATCCCACTAATTCACCAAAGGGTTTAAGATCTCTTGTTACCCTCAACCTGGTTTGATTGATCTGCCAAAATGGTTTTCTTTTTTAATATAGACTAGTAGTTGTATAAGAGCAAAAATAAAGTTTGTTTCATATAAAAAATTTTGAATTTTTTTGATATCCACTGTTGAACTTGCATCCTTCACCTAGAAATGCTTTTTAAAAAAATCAAACCTTTGAAAGTATTCTTCAATAAATTAATTTAATCAGCTTTTCAAATAAGGAATAACTACTTCAAGAGTAACCTTACCTAATATTTTAGTTCCCCTCCTAAAAGTGTGATGTGAGAAGGAAAGTAGGATTTTCCTATTATTTCTTTCTCTCTCTCTACAATATTATCTTAAACCAAGCTTGTAGCAAGTTTATTGGTAAAAATAATGGTTTGGGAGTAGGAAGATCCAGAACCTGGTTCTAATTAAAGCCCTGCCATGGTGTACAGTGTAATCTTTAGTAATTCACAACTTCTTTGACCTTCAAATAAAGTTCTTTGACCATCCAATAAAAGTTTTGGATTGAATGGTACTTCTACTTCTAAAATGCATGATCCTATGATTTGTTATAATCCTATGAAAAGGCTTTATCATAATTGTAGGCAAAGATTATATACCCTATTACCAAATTTAGAGGATCATATAGTTATAAAGCCCATTATAGATGTTTGGGTTAATTTAGTAAAGCTATGATAGATGTTTATTCCTATCAATGAATAGATTCATGAATTTTAAACAAAAACTACACTGCATTAATTGTGCAAATATAGTTGCTTAATTCAAATAATTAGACTTGGGAGTGATCACTATAACCAATATACTGCATCTAAACTGGGTAGGAAGCAGAAATAATTTTAAGGGACGTATACATACCTCATTCTGCACAGTATAGCAATCTTCTATTCACCATAATAATGAAATTATTATTGACTAGTAAAAGATTTTTTTTGTTTAGTTTGGTTATTAAGTTGCAAGCATTGAAAAATTGAAAAGAGACTTGAATTAATCAAATAAACTGGAAAATAGTATTAGGTGAAAAAGTTGAATTGCATTCTCCTGAGTAACACTAAACTGATAATTGAGAGATAATGGATTGAAGCTCCAACTGTGCTACTAACTCTTTGACCTTAGACAAGTCTCACTGATCACCCAGCTTCCCCATTACTGTTGAGGCCACACTGTCATCCAGGTAAACAACCTTGGCATTATTTTCATTTACATTCTGCATATATTGTTTTTCCCTTCCAAATAGTTCTGATAAATTTCTCTTTCGCTCCACTCAAATAGTCACATTGCTTAGTACAAGTGTTCATCACCTTTCTATTGCTAACTCATTTTAACAAGTCTCCCTGATTCTAGTTTCTAGCCACTTCAATCTATCTTCCACGTGGCTGTCACCTTCTTTATTTTTTTCATCTTTCATCTTTTCTTTATTATTTTTTTTAGGTTTTTGCAAGGCAAATGGGGTTAAGTGGCTTGCCCAAGGCCACACAGCTAGGTAATTATTAAGTGTCTGAGACCAGATTTGAACCCAGGTAGTCCTGACTCCAAGGCGGATGCTTCATCCACTACGACACCTAGCCGCCCCATCTTTTCTTTATTCTTCACTGTCTTGCGTACTGTATTCATTCCAAAAACATTCAACTTATTTTTGTTGTATTGATTTTTTAGTCATATCCAACTCTTTATGAATCCATTTGGGTTTTTCTTGGCAGAGATATTGGATATGGTTTGCCATTTCCTTCTAAAGCTCATTTTACAGGTAAGGAACTAAGGCAAACAGGGTGAAGTGAGTTGCCCAGGGTCACACAGCCAGTTAATGTCTGAGGCAGAATTTGAACTCTACCCATTCTACCCATTGCATTGCCTTGCTACCCACCAAACTACTAAATATATCACTCTAACTCCAAACCTTTGAAATCCATGTCCCTTATTCTTGGAATCCCCTTGACTCTGTTCATATCCCTGAGTTCAATCCAGTGAGAAGACAACTCAATCCCATCTACTCCAAATTGTTTTTAGATTCCCCCAGATGCTAATAACTTCCTTCAAAGTGACTTCCATCTACTCCTTATAGTTTTTACCTGCCTAATGGTTTCTACATTGTCTCCCTTATTAGAATGTCAGCACCTTGAATCCAGGAATTATGCTTTTGCTTTTCTCTATGATTCTTGTTCAATTGTTTTTCAGTCTTGTCTGACACTTCATGACCCCATTGGGGTTTTCTTGGCAAAGATACTAATTTGTCACAATTTATTCTGTATCATTATGAAAAGTTTTAAATGCTTAGATCCAACTAAGTAAAACTATCCTAAAGGCATTTAAGGGGAAGTGGGAGGGAAGGAAACAAAAGGAAGACAATAAATAAAAGAAACTAGAAATTATCTATAAAGATAACTATAACAAAACATTTTCACCTTCAAGGATAACAGATCTACCAGGATTGAACCCTAACATCACAATCTCAAATGTGAATTTAGGAAGTAGAGGAGATAGAAATGACTGCAAAGAGAATGAAGATAGGAAAAGAAATAATATTGGGTCAAAAAGTAAATAAGGAGACTGCTAGAGAATCTGCAATAGTAAACATTTTGCAGAATCAATATGCAAATTATTTGATGAAAAATGACAAATTCATCAGTTTGAGGGTGGGGGAGGGGAGGGAATTACACACTAATTTTTTTCAAGTTAGCTTAGAAAACATCAATAATTACCAACTAATCTGTCTATCCTCCTGCCTCTAAAAAATCACTATGTAAGCCATTTACACATGATTGAGATGAATAAATTGATATGATAAAAGAGAATAAGAAGGCTTAAGTAAACAATATCAATAATGTACCTTATCTTTTCCATTTTTTCAATTTAATGAATGATGCAGAAAATATAAGGAAAGGGAATGTCTAGAGACTAGAGATATAGAAATAACTACCAGAATTTTTGAAATTTCTTTTAAGAAGTTGTCTCTTATCCATACATCAAAGTAATTCAAGATAAATATTTTTCAGTGGTCAACTGATCAAAAATATTTGGCAAAGGTGGACAAAAAGTGTTCACGACTCTGATGGAGGAAAGGCAGTAACAGAATCCAACCTGAAAAGGGATTCTTTGTGGATATTAAATGTCCTCCAACTGGTCCTATTTCCAGATGACATTAAATTGATTGTATCAAGCCAAACCCTGAAACACTGAAAACCCTCATAAAAGACATCTATAGTAACTCAAGAATTTGGTCTATCCATTCACATAGGAAAGGTCGAATGAATAAAATAACATTTATTGCATAAATTCTAATGTATTTGGTTGGACATCTTAGAATATCTATCAGTATGTATGTCTAGGACAGACAATTCACTTAAGCAATCAGTTGGTTTTATAATTGAACAAAAAAGGAGAATGGTCTAGATTGCCTGCATAAAGATGTGAAACTTTTTTAATAACCCAAAGTTTCCCTTGAAACAAAAGGCCCATCTTTTTAATGCCAAGATTTTATTGGCTTTGTTGTATGACAGTGAGATATACATTATAACAATCAATGAAGAATTAAAAATAATTATCACATATTGAGCAATGAAAGTACATGGTAGGGGGCAGCTAGGTGTCACAGTGGATAGACCACCAGCCCTTGAATCAGGAGGACCTGAGTTCAAATCTAGCCTCAGACACTTAATAATTGTCTAGCTATGTGACCTTGGGCAAGTCACTTAACTCATTAATTTTTTTAAAGTACATGGTAGATTTGAGCAAATTCATAATCCTAATATTGCCTATGTAGAGTTTGGTCTTCAGAACAAAAGTTCTAAATTTTTAATAAATTTTGTTAAAATTCAATCACAAATTTAGGTTAGGGATGAGTTCTTTTTATATAACTCAGGAGGAAAAAGGAATTTTTAATCATTGCATATTTTTACAAAAGAAAAGCAATGACTACCTGATTAATTGTCCAATAAATAAAGTAATTTGGTGAATAAACATAAAATATCCTGAATCACATAATTTCCCACCTACAGATTATATATTTATGGATCAAATAATAATAATAAAGAATAATTTTAAAGGTCATCTAGCTTATTACATACATGAATAATAACTCCATTTACAACATACCCAACAAGTGATCATTTACCTTTTACTTTTTAAAGGCCTCCAGTAAATGGAAAACCCCTTTCTCTTCCTTAACCAAGACATTATCACAGATCACACTGTGACAGAAAGCAAGGGGAAACAACCTAAAAGTAGTTGAGATGGATAAAAAAAATAGCTAGGACTAAGTCACAGAATGGATAATCTTCACCCAGAGTTCTACAGGATATTACAGAGTGGCATCACATTTCCTATAGTTTACAGCCATTGTAATTACTTTGGCTCTTTTCTACAGTGAGATTTCCTACACCAATGAAATCACAGATCCAGATCTCCTACCCCCAAAAATGGAAATATTGAGACTAATACTATTATAAAGGGTTTTTTGCTTGTGATTTTTTTTGGTAAGACAATGGGGTTAAGTGACTTGCCCAAGGTCACACAGCTGGGTAATTGTTAAGTGTCTGAGGCTGCATTTGAACTCAGGTCCTCCTGACTCCAGTGCTGGTGCTCTATTCACTATGCCACCTAGCTGCCCCATATGTTTTTTTAATTGACTCTTTTAAACAGGTAAAGAGGTTCTTAATTTCCATAAAACAGGAACTAGAATCCAAATTATTTTTTTCTGATGACCAAATTAGTTTAATGAGAACACTTGCTCAATGTTCTTTTTTGTAACTTATTAAAAATTATATATTTTAGGAACAATAAAGTCATCTTTCTATTAACAAATACAAGTAAAACAAGCATAATAGTTATATAATCATGTTGAAAAATATTTGCTTCTCAATCCTATTACTTTTTCTAACCCTAGTTGCTAGTTTTTTATACAAGTACTTTCTTTAAATTTTAATAGCCTATGAATTAGCCTTCATAAGCAGATAGGATCATAAATTATATCTTGAGCTAAAGGGACTTTAGAGTCATCTAGTTCAATCCTCTAATTTTACAGATAAGATTTCAAGTTATCCCAATACTGTCAGATCAAATATCCTTTTCAAAAAAGTTAAAAAACTTTAATCATTCCATCCTCTTTCTGCCAACTTGAGGAAATGAGGAACTATGATAAAGAAGGTTTAGAATAAATCTGATCAATCATACCAATAGCAGCATATGTATATGGTTTTCTCAACTACATATGTACTTCTAATACCTCCATTTCTTAACACCCACCAGCTTCTGCTTTTCATTTTCACTTTCGAAAATTTCACAATGCCTACTACTTGTAGATGATTTATCTTGTCTGCTCATTTACACACCCCAATGACAGTATAATCTTTCCCCTAATAAAGTGAAGAAGGTATTTTTACCTTCTTTTGATAGACAGCCAATAAAAATTGACATTGTTGATGGCCAGAGTAGTTACTCTATTTTGCTTTAATAAAATTGGATTGTTAAGAATCTATTGATAGATATCAATTTGCATAGATTGATGAATTTGTCTAGAATCCTTGTCAAATCAATGTTTACTCAAGAAAATTCCACTTCCCTTTTTTTGTCACAGAAATCTATGCAACATTCTCCCCATGGAGATTTAGCTAGTTAGTTAGCCTGGGGAGGATTATTAAATATTGAACAGGAACTACACTATTCCTATTTGTCTCCCCTTGGAGGTCCAATTGACCACCCAAACTACAATAGCAATAGAAATAGCAAGTAAAAACCGTTCTGAAATAAAGAAGAAAAATATTAAAGGTCCCAAGTATTATGAACAATTTATCTGGTTTTTAGAAATTTTATTGATCCCTAGAGATGAAACCTAGAAATCAAAACCAAGTTTTTCAAGTTTTAATGATAAAAAACTCCATTTTCTTAAATACAGTCAAATCAAAATTAATCAAACTAAGTAGTTTAGTATGAGAGTCAGAATAAAATAAAGAATACAGTTATAGTTGAACTTATAATCAGGAAGACCAGGGTTCCAGTAAAAGGTAAAGGAATCAGAGATCAATGGTTTGGTTTGAATTGTAATTCTATCACTTGCTAACAGAGAAAGCTAGGAAAATCATTTAACCTTTCTCAGCCTCCAAACACCTAGTTGGTATAGCAATTAAAAGGCTGAGTCTACAGGCAGTAAGATCTGGGTTCAAATTTAACCTCACAACTGCTAGTTGAATGAGCTGAGGCAAATTTCTTAAATGTCTATTTGCCTCAATTTTCTCAACTACAAAATGGGGATACTATCATTTAACTCTGAGTCACTGTAAGGATCAATGAGATAATATTTATAAAACAAATATGATGCCTGATACAAAGTACTTAATAATTCCTATTGTCTTCCTCAACTTCCTTACCTTTAGAACAAGAGATTCTGTGATCCCTTCAGTCTTCTGTCTCTGATTTTTTTTATCAATATGTAGCCCCTGATATTTGGAGATGTCAAGTCAGTGTGGTATAATGGAAATTATTCTGATTATAAAGTCATGTGGCCTGGGTTCAAACCCCTCCTCTGCCAGTTTCTCTCTGTGTGATCCTAAACAAATCAATGAAATTTTTGATGCCTCAATTTTTACATCTATAAAATAAGAGAGTTGAATTAGAGGACTTCTTAGATTTATTACAATTCTAAATCTCTGATTCTATTAAGTCACCTAACTTATTAGACCTCAGGAAACCCTCTAAGGCTTATCCTTTAACTTTCAGTGTGGTTGTGATCACAATGCCAGACATCACACACAGCCTTGAGATGGATATGGGTGTGAATTTTAAGAACAGAATTAATTTCATCACTGAACAGTCAACATTACTTTATTGTTAAGAGAGAGATGATATAAATGGAAGATCCAAATCAATCTCACAAAGTCAAAAAATGGGAATGTTGGCTATATAAAAGAAGTCTTTGGTTCTTGTCATTGTCAAATGACTTCATTGTCAAAGACCAAAATGACATCACTATGTTTGAGATAAATTATAGTCAGCATGTCTGACTGTAGCTGATCAGTCCAACAGGAGCTCAGAATGCTCTACCCCAGGTTGAGCACAAATAATCCATGTGAACACCTAGATTGGGTTCTCTAAACTTATAAGTGTCACATTTCCTTTGAGCTGCTTCCATTCTGCCTTCCTCATAGAGTACAGCAACCCTCACTGATGAGGGAACGCCATTCTGGGTGGTCCTGTGTCAGTGTCTTCCATGCTGTACAGTCAGTTCTAAAGTTCTTCAATGATACCTTCAGGGTGTCTCATATTGCTTCTTCTGACCCCTTTGTGAGCACTTGCCCTGTGTGACTTCTCCATAAGATAGTTTTCTTGGCAAATGTATGTCTGACATTCTAACATGTCCAGCCCATTATAGTCATACTTTCTAAAGTAATGTTTGAATGTTTGACAGTTTAGCTCAAGAAAGGACCTCAGTGTCTGGTATCTTCTCCTGCCAGGTGAAATTCAGAATCATCCTAAGACAATTTAAATGAAAGCAATTCAGTTTCCTGACATGGTGCTGGTAGAAGTCAGTAGGACCTGAAAATGCAAGAAGCTGGCACAGTAGGTCTATAGATTGGAGTCAGCTAGTATTGACTATAATCCTCTAAAATTCTCCCATCTCTTTCTATAGAACTTAAGAAGTTTCCATCCACAATAAAGTGTTATGGAAATGGTTTATGTTAGAAAAAGTTCTTCAAAGTATTTCTAACATTAGCAATAGAAGCCCAGCAAATACAAGAAAATATTTTCAGTTAAGTAAAATCAAAATGAATCAGAAATTTGCAAATAAAAATTAGGAGTGACTAAAAGGACTTAGGCAAGTATTTAAAAAAGCAGATATAGCATTCTATATCAGTAGTGGATATGATAAATTACTGAAGCATAATGCAAAACAAAAGTTGTTATAATTGTTAGAACACAATCATATTTGTGATTAGCTAGAGAATAAAAGGAATTTCTATAAGTCTTTGATAGGAGGCAGCTTAGTAATGCAGTAGATAGAGCACCAGTCCTGGAATCTGGAGGACCTGAGTTTAAATCCAAGCGCCAACACTTAATACTTACTTAGCTGTGTGTTCTTGGGCAAGTCACTTAACCCCATTGTCTTACAAAAAAAAGACTGAAAAGTTTAAAATTCGTAAATGCTTTAGGTTTAGCAATGCTGCTACCAGTTTTTCCCAAAGGAGATCAAGAAAAGAGTGACCCAGGTGGGCAACAAATATTAATAACATTGGTTTATATAATAACAGAGAACTGGAAACTAAAGGAATGCCATCAAATTTTAAATGACTGAAAAAGTATAGTATAGTATATTAATATACTAGTATATTATTGAGCAGTAAGCAACACTTAAAGACAGGAATGCAGAGAGATCTGGGAAAACCTGATAATGAAGTGAGTAGAATTAGGATAAAAATGATACAATGTCTACAAAACTGAAAAGTAAAATAAATTTAAAGATTTGAGAACTCTGATCACTGAAGTGAGTGACCAAGGATGAAACATGCTTTCCCATTGTGCCTATTTGATCTACTAATACTACTGAAAGGTCTATACTGAAAAAAGATCAAAGAAAGAGAAAAGGATCCTATATGTACAAAAAATATTTGTGGAAAATTTCTGAAAGGCAAAGAACTGGAAACTAAAGGAATGGGAGCACAATCTCATCTTATCAGAGAAATTTTTGAACAAATTCTGATATATGAATATGATAGGATATTATTGCACTTTAAGAAATAGAAAGTTTTAGAGAAACATGGGATGACTTGAATGAACTGATAAAGAGTGAAGTGAATAGAAAGAGAAAGATTTATTCTATAATACTAACATTGTAAAAACATTTTTCAAATACTTAAGAACTCGGATCAACATAGCAATCAGTCATAATGCAGGAGATCAGATCAATGAAAAAGTACATGCTACCTACCTCTCGACAGAGATGTAATGTACTAAAAGACAGAATGAGGCACATAATTTTGGAGAAAGCAAAGCAGGAATATATTTTGACTATACTTATTTGTTAGAAGGAATTTACATTCATTTTTTCTTTTTAAATTTTATTTACAATGAGGGAGTAAAAGAAAATAATTCTTGACAATTTTAAACTATATTTAATAGATTGTTTCATATACAATCTCCTTTTCTGTTCATATATATATATATATATATATATATATATATATATATACATATATATGTTTGTATTTGCTGATTTCAGGTTCAGGGTAAACAAAAATATTCAAAATATTGGCAAAATATTAATATAATTATAGTTTCCCTTTTGTGTCCTGGGGGAGTATGTTATTCTCAATATGGAAGGAAAAAAGTCAATTTTTCTACCACAGCCACCAATTGTTTTGAAACTTGGAAATATAAGTATTTTAACCCATAGTGAATTCCCACTACTTATGGAGAAAGAAGTTGAATTCTCTGTTCTGCCTAATCATTACTCTCTCTTACCTGAAATTAAACCCACTTTCAGAGTTAACCAACTTTCAGAGTTAACCACTTTTGGAACAATTCTCTTTTTCCATAACCATATACTGCATACAAACTTTTCAAGGTGAAGTAAAGGAAGAATGACCCTCTGACAGCCTAACATAACATACTATAATTTAGATATCAAGAAGAGAAATTTGAAGGAACTGAATAATACACTGAGAGGAAATGCTCACACCAAAGAATTTGCAAAATGAATTATAAGGATTTATAATTAGAGCAGAGTGAATCATGTGCAACTTAAATAACAAGAACAAAGAAAATTTTGATAAGGACACAGGAAAAGCAGGATTTTAAAGTTTGGCTTTAAAGAGCCCCAGACAGAGAGAAACCAAGAGGAAACAGTATCAAGTGAGAATATACAGCATTAATTTAACCCTAAAGGGAAATAGTACAGAACAAAGCATTTGCCAAAGGGATAAAAAGAAAAGCATACAGTTTTACAAGAACTGTATGTGGGGAAAAGATAATTTGAGAGAAAATAGACCTAATAAACAAGAAGGGGCACTAAATTTATGATGACTTGAAAATGACTGAGATATTGAACAATAATTCTATATTGGTCTTTAAGGAAAAAAATTGAAGAAATTAAATCTGTACAATTGGGTAGCACTGAAGAACTGGCAAAAGAGCTGTAAAGTCAGATAGTAGAATACTTTAAAAATTTGGAAACACATAAATCATCCAGCTATCATGTAATACCAATAGGATGACATGTTATTTAACGGAGAATGAAATATAATAATGTTTCCATGGGACTAAGTTTTTTTCCCTGATTATTATAATCATTATTTAACATGTACTGTACATCAACAATATATTAGGAATTGTACTTAAGAATCATACTAGCCCCTGATAGATGAATTTATGATTTAAGTTGAAAGTCAAAACACAAGAGGGAGATGGATAAAAATACACTTAAGGGAGGAACTAGAAATCATTTTCACCAAAAAACATTAGAATACACTACATGGGATAATATTGTTATATTAGCCCTTGGAAAAGACTATGAAAAATGAAGGTTATGCTTGTAGAAAACTTTGAATTGGGAATATTATTATGAAATATTCTTTATGAACCAGTTGCTGTAGATTCAAAGAAATTTTGAAACCTGACACTTTATTACTAAAAAATAACTCATGATAATATAATATGGGCATATAATCTATCAAACTACCACAGAAATAAATAAATCACTTTGGAAAGCATAGTACTTTTTTGACAGCAAAGGTACCCTTTACCTAATTGCATATCATCCATAAAAGTGTTTCCTAGTGGTGAGAAAAACATGTTTCCACCAACAAATTTTACTTACTTATCTGAACCTTTGGGCTTGTTTTCTTCCCTAAACATAAACTGACTTAATGACCTTAATATTAAGCTTTCAAAGATCTATGAATTATTGTCCTTCATAATCGAAAAAGACGAAAATGTCAGCCTAGCAGAATCCATGTACAGTGTGTATGACTGTGCCTGATAAGATCAATATGAGCTCAGAAGGTTCTATTACATGTTGAACACAAATAGTCTGTATGAACATTTGGAATGGAGATGTCTAAATTTGCACATCTCATGTTCCTTTTGAGCTTTCACAATTAAATTAACAGATTCTTTCAGCTTGGCTAAACTCCTTATCTTTGAATTTCTCTTGTCCCATGTTACCCATATACCATGATAAATCTACCTGAAATTCAGGGAGCATAAGTCACTGGTTGAACATGCAAATAAAACTTTAAAAAAAAAAGTAATCCTTCACTTCAATAAAGCTGATCATAACTCATTCATCTCCACCCATCCAGTCTGAATATGCCTTCCAGAAATTCATTACAAGGGGACTACCAACATACTAGGGACCTCTTTTGTCTTTCCTAGACATCTTCAAAATGGAAAATAGCGAGTATCCATCAATTACCCTTTACTTTCAACATATGACCAGTTTAGTTTCTTTTTCAATCATACATTTATTTAATAACATCCTTAATACAAACACAAATAGAAATGAATCCTTGTGAGTCTCATATTAATTTTTGTTGTTATATAGTCATCTCAGTAGAGTCTGACTTCATTATCTCATTTCAGCCTTTCTTGGAAAAGACACTGATTTTTCATTTCCTTCTCCATCTCAATTTACAGATAAGAAAACTGAGGGGAAATAGGGTTAAGTGACTTACCCAGAGTCACAAGGCCAGTAAGTGTCTGAGACCAGATTTTAACTCAGATCTTCCTGATTCTAGCCCTGGTATTTTATTCACTGAGTCACCTAGCTCCTCCCATATTGATTTAGAAAACCACAAATTAATTATTAATTCTGTTTTGTTGGATTATTTATCTTGTTAATTATTTCTCAACTACATTTTAATCTGGTTCCCAAGGACACTGAGGAGTTTGACACCTCTTCTTTACACCATTTCTTCATAATTCTTTATTTGGATTGTGTGATCACACTTAATATGCTTCTCTACTGCCCTTTGGATAATTGTCAACTCTAACTTTCTGAAGACCATAATGCTCCTCAACTCACAGATATAGAGTCAAATATCTGTTATCCTTTCTAGCACTGGTACAATTGTATCTCATAACAACTACCATACTCATGCTGAAGAGGGAGTAACAATACTTCTCTCCATTATAAATTCTTTATCTGCCAACATCACTTTAATTTTTCTTCATTTGAGGTTCACTCTAAATATACTGTCTAATCCAGATCCTAGTGGAAGTTACCTTGTGGTCCATTGTTTGTACTCTCTCCCTTCTCAAGGAATTTAGTACCATTTTTACCCTTAACATATATATATATATATTGATTGTTATCATCATGCTGTCTCCCAGTTCCTCAATATCCTAAACTCTCATGTACAACTTAGCCATTCTATGTCAACCATACACAAGAATGGATTCTGAAATTTCTTGACCTAACCATGATTTAATTAACCACCTCTCTCTTTGCTTTACTCCTCCCAAACATTTTCTTTATCCTTGCTGTGATTCTTCAGTCCCTCCTCCCCTCAATTCTGTCATTACTCCTCTTCTGTCTTTACCTCTATAGTTAACCAATTCAAATATATGAGCTCTACTGTCAAATACCTTTTCTTCTTGATGGAATCTTGTTGTTCTTTTTCAAATTTCAACCTTGGTTTACCCCTCATCATCCCTTGTGAGGAATTTCTGGGAGGGATATTCAAACTGGATGGGTAGGGATAAATGAATTGTGATCAGCCTTATTAAAGTGGAGGATTATTTTTTATAAAGCTTTATTTTCATGTTCAACCATTGTCTTACTCTTCCTGAATTTTAGATAGATTTATCATGGTGGGACATAGGCCACATGAGCTGAACAGAGCTGAAAAAAATCATGAAACTCATTCTGCTACAAATGTATTTCAATTGGGCATTCACTGCATACTGCATAAAGGCAATGATTTCTATTACTCTCCCTCAAAGGAGTTGTTCCATAACTTCTCTCTTTTCTTCCCCCACTATCATTTTTCTTATATGTTAAAAAAATTTAATTCCTTTCCTTCTCCACATTTCAAAATCTTGTCATTTTTCATTTTCACTTCATTCTTTTCCCCAAAAAGATGAAGGAGAAGAATGTGCTGTGCCTAGAATAGTACTTGACACAGAACTTGCAATAAACTTTAATTTAGTGATTGATTTACCACTTTTCTATTATAAAATGATACCACGTATGCCCTATGCCCTCCTCACCTATAGAATCACTATTTTGAGCAACTAGACAAACCTTAGACATTTATTCCATCTCCATCAATTTTTACTTAAGAAAATTAAGGGAAAGAGAACCAAGACCACAAGATTTACATTTAAGCATATTCCTGCATAATGTTCTAGTAAAACATTACATATTTGAACATATCAATAGATCTGTGACTTTTCTGGGAAGGGGAAAAGTAATACACTCTCCTGTTTTACTGATTGCAATCCATGCACACTTTCACACTATAGTTAATTTGCAACTCTATACTTCTATAAATCCAACAACTTAGGACATCTAAGGTGCTATAGACTTTCTTCTGCGCCTTTTAAAATTCTGAGTAGCAATGTAATATTGGTTATCCATTTACTATCTTGTACTCTCATTGTTTGACCAGTCCACTTCATTTTCTGATTCTATTTTGGGTTCATTTTTAGTAAGAATGATAATGCTGATATAGTTCAGCTCCTTCAGTAGTATGTACAATTTGTATGTGTTTGAAAAAAAGATCTCATATGTTCACTACCAACTGTTAAATTATCATTTATAGATTATCTAAAAGGAATTATTTTTAGGTTCCATTGCATAGTGAATAAAAGTTAATCTTGAGAATACACATATTTGGGTTCAAATACAGTGGAGAGAGCCCTTTTCTTTTGGGGGCCTCAATTTCTTCATTTGCAAAATGGGAATACTGAGGCATGCATTTCACATCTCATAGAGTTGCCATGGGGGAAAAACATTTTTTTCAGACACTAAAGAAGCATAGATGTACTGCTGATTGTTAATGTTTATATGCTTTGCTCCCTTTTATACTATTACTGAAAAGTAGAAGGGAGATATAAAGGACTAAGGGGCATTTTTATATTTTTTTGTTCATTCCATCGGTTTTGCTAGCTAAAACAGTGGCCAATCTAGTGGTGACAATGAGCCCATCTGGACTTAGGTACATTAATTTTCACAGAGGAAGGAATAATTTATCATCTGAACTATACTGAAAAGACATATACCTCTATTTAGAATTTGTTCTCTAATGATACTGGGTAAGTGGGAAGAAACAGGGTAGAAAACAACATTGCAGAGGCAATCAGTTCCATAAAACAAGATTCTGATAGTCAAAACTGACTATGAAATCAGTAAAATGAAGTCAGTAAAATAAGGTTGAACTATTAACACCATATTTAAATTGAATTGTTCTTTTCAGACCAAATGCAGTTTTCTTAACTATGGAATAGTATGTTTAAGAATAGAACCCAGTTTTATAGTCTAGTACTACTAATAAGTCTGCTGAATTGATCAGAAATCCAACTATTTATATTAGTTTTATTAAACACATGAGATAATACAATTTCCTCAAAACAGATAAGCAAATCTAAAAAATCAAACTGTAGTAAGAATTAAAAACGAAATTTACCATTTTCTCAAGACTATTTCTTTAACAAGGTCATTAATGCCACTGGTCAGGGAGTGTAACAAACTGAAAAGACTTTCAACAGCTACATGATATTTTCTATTCTTACCCTGTTACATATCACTTTTTCTTTCTTCTGTTTGATTTCAATTTAGTTTGGCCAAACATCCAGGACCATCATCATCCCTTAAAACATTGCTATCTTGTTAACAGATCCATAAAGACTTTAAAAAATTATGACCCAGTTATACTTCCTAAAAGTTAAATTAAATTCTTTGCAATATGCTATGCTCAGTTAGTTTGCATGACAGGAAGCCAAATTTACATATGAGAAGGCTGATGCTACTGCATAAACTTTGATTTTTAGTGAGACTAGGGTGGCAGACTTCTTGACTTCTTTTAAGAAGAGTATATAGAATATTTTTAACATCACATGCCTCTAATGACATGTATTTAAGTGACATGCCACTGTTAAATTAGTCTTCCCACAGAAGTTTTCAAGGGCAATTATATGTTATTTTTTGGTTTTGATGAGAAAAAAGCCTTTGCTTCTACTTTAAGGTGGGGATAGACCTGGGATCATGTCACACCAGTATTTATGATTCATTTGATAATCTTATCCAAAACACATATTAAGATCAAAATATACTGCGTGAGCAAGCTGAGTGGCAATCTGGGTGACAGAAAACCCCTAAGCTACAAATCTGCTCTTTAAAATGTTCCCAGAGAAAACTCCATGAGATAGAAAGTCATTTAGCACTCATAAGTTTCTAGACTCAGCCTAGCAGTCAAGAACAATTGATTTTGAAGTTAATATTTTGGGGGTTTCAGTGCCGATAGGAGTGAAAAAAAGTGAAGACAAAATATTCACAACCAAAAGATAAGGACTGTGCTGAGGAAACAGAGTCTTTGCAATTTATAAGAGAGAAAGTCTATTCCCCTACCTTAAGGACACATCCTAAAAGTGGCTTGTAATCAGTTAATTCCCCAGATTCAGACCTATCTCCACTGGCCCTGATTCTTAAGTTTGATCATATCTTACACATCTCAGTGATTCTGAGTTTCTGCAAGTCATTATCCAACCTCTATCTACCACCTGATTCCATATTCCCAGTCCCCTTAATTTTCCCTCAATGTTCTAATCAGACATGACCC
Source organism: Macrotis lagotis (assembly GCF_037893015.1). NCBI lineage: Eukaryota > Metazoa > Chordata > Mammalia > Peramelemorphia > Peramelidae > Macrotis > Macrotis lagotis. Next base: position 398,700,322 of record NC_133666.1, read on the forward strand.
ACCTATCACCTTTCCATTGTGCCTAGTGAAATAGTACCATGGATCACAAACTTCCCTTAATTTTTAAATCCTTTCCTCCTCCACTCCTTCCATCTTCTAGCTATACCTGAAACCTGAATCCTCTCCCATGACATAGTCAGGGAGACCATCCTTTTTAGTAACAACTGTACTAATACTCATTCTTTGTAGTTTACTGGTCAAGGGAGTAAAGTTGGAAAGTTTAGGTCCAGACTATTTATATATATCACCCAAGCAAAATTCTGGTAGCTGTTGTCTATTGACTTCAAGGCCAATTCCCTTCATTCCTTAACAAGTCCAGTGCCTAGGTTACAGTTTTTCTCTCTTCCCTAAGTCTTACCATCATACTAAGGGACTTAGACATACATCTTTACTCTCCTTCAAATAATCTAACTGCTCAGTTCCTTAACCAACTCATTCCTTTGACCTACCTCTCCACGTCACCTCAGTCACAAACAACTTTGATTTCTTCATCACCCACAAATGCAAGAATTTTTAAATCCCCTATACATAACATAATCTTATTTTCTTTACACCTCACTATATGCTTTCCCTTACAAAATCCATTTTTTCCCAAACTATGACCTACAATCCTTTGGCCTTTCATTTATTTTCTAAGAAAATACCCCAGCACTTGCCACTCTGTTCTCTTATCCCTATCTTGACCTCTTGATGAATTAGTTCAACTCTACACTGTCCTCTTGGAGCCCAATCTACCATGATATTTTAGTTTACATGTTGCAAAGGTTCAGCTTTGGATAACTTCCATCAACTGCCACCTTTACTTCTACCTGCATGCTGCTGAACATAACTGAATGTTTTAACATCACATGCCTCTGACACATATTTAAGTGACATGCACTGACATGCAACCATATTGAATAAGTCTACTGCAAATTTGTTTGTAGCCTCATCTCAGTGATCATTATTGCTAGACAATCCTTTTACACCCACATAATCAACTCACTATTCCATTCTCCACAGCACTTCTTCAAAAGTTTTTCATTCCTGCTTAAACTTCCCAAAGTTCCTTCTCCCCCCCCAACCTCTCAGCTGAGAACCACCTCATATTTTAGAAAAAAAAATAGTTGAGACCATTCACCATGAACTCCTTCTCTGTCACTTTTACTACTATCTCCTCCTTCACTTCAATCTCAGATAAGAAGTAGACTTACTCTTTATTGCAGCTAACCTTTTTATCTATGCAAATCATCCCATTCTATCCCATCTCCTCCAAAAGATTTCCACATCTGTCATATTTTCTCTAACTTCTACAGTTCAGTCCCTATAACCTAAACTTGTCTATATCTCCCTCACCCTCAAAAAAAAAAAAAATGATCCTTTCATTCCTGCTGGTTGGTTGGTTCTTGTCTGTTATCAAAGAAGAGCAAAATGCCATTACTATGTTTGAGACAAATTACAGTGCATTTAACTGGGCCAATAGGAGTTTGGAATGCTCTACCACAGCTTGAGCACAAATAGTCCATGTGAACACCTGGGGTGGGTACTCTAAACTTAAAGATGTCACATTTCCTTTGAGCTGCTTCAATTTTGTCCATCTCATAGAGCTCAGAACCTCACTGATAAGGGCATGCCATGCTGGGCAGTCTTATGCCAGTGTCACCCAAGCTGTAAAATTCTAAAGTTCTTCAATGAGACCTTCTTCTGACCCCTTTGTGAACTTGCCCTGTGTGAATTCTCCATAAAATAGTTTTTTTGGCAAGCATACTTCTGGCATTCTAACAATATATCCAACCCATTGTAGTTGTAATCTCTGTAGTAATGTTGGAATGCTAGGCAGTTTAGCTCAAGCAAGGACCTCAGATCTTCTCCTGCCAGGTGATCTTCAAAATCTTCCCAAGACAGTTTAAATGTGAATGATTCAGTTTCCTGACATGGTTACTTATTCCTGCTAACTATTGTCCCCTATCTCTTCTGTCTTTTGTGGCTAAATTCATTGTAAAGGTCATCTGTGATGGTCCCTCCACTTTCATCTCATTCTTTTTTTTAACCTCTTAAGATCTGACTTTCATACCATGCAGTATATCATTGAGACAAAACTGCTCTTTCCAAAGTTTCCATTGAGCTATTAATTACCATAACCAATGTTCTTTACTCAATCCTCATTCTCTTCAGCCTCTCTGCTATCTATGACACCTATGCTGATCACCCTCTTCTCTCTAGTTTTCAGAACACTGTTCTCTTATAGTTCTTGCCCTACATATAGGTGTCCCACAGAGGGACCCTCCTCACAATTCCAGAGCAGAAAAGAGTGCTTGTGGTCACCCATAGGCCAGGAGAATAGTAAAAATGTCTTTTTGAGTTCTCTTCTCTCTATATATACTACTTCACTTGGTGATCATATGAGCTCCCACAGATTTAATTAATTACTATATGCTGACAATTCTAAAATCTACCTATACAGCTATAACCTCTTTGCTGACTTTCAGTCTCACTTCTTCAAGTCCCTTTTAGACACATCAAACTGCATGTCCAATATACATCTTAAACGTACCAAGTCAAAACAGAACTCATTAATCTCCCTAAAATTTTCCTCCTTTTTTACTTCCCTTTTACTATAAAGGGCAACACTATCCTCTCAGATTCTCAGTCTAAGAATCATCCTCAATTCCTTGCTATGGCTCACATATACCCTTATCCAATCTATAATCAAATTCTATCTCTTTAATCTCTGCAATATCTCTTGAATGTGACCTTTTTTGTCCACTGGCATTATTCTGGTAAAGGCCCTCATCACTTTATGGCTAGACTATTATAATAGTTTGAATGTTGGTAGTTTTCTGACTAAAGTCTCTCCCTACTCCAAACTATCCTCCATTTACCATTCCTGAAGTGTTTTTTTCTAAACTATAGGTCCATTTAATCTCTCTCTCTCTCTCTCTCTCTCTCTCTCTCTCTCTCTCTCTCTCTCTCTCTCTCTCTCTCTTCCTCTCTCCTCTCCTCTTCTTTTCTCTCTTCTCTCTCTCAGTCCCCCCATTTGTCTAATGACTTCCCTACTTTCCTTTAAGTCCCAATTAAAATCCATTCTCATATAGAAATCTGTTACCAATTCCTCTTATAGTTCCTTCCCTCTTTTAATCATTTCCCCTTTTTCCTACCTATAGACTGTTTATACATACATACATATATATATATATATATATATATATATATATATATTATATGTTTGCTTGTTTTCTTCCCTATCTTTGAGGACAAGAATTGTGCTTTGCCTATTTTTTATCCCTAGTACTTGGCACATAGTAGTCACTTTATATCATTTAATAGTAAACTAATAATGAACAAACAGTCATCTCCAAAGGCAGAACCAAAATGGCAGAATAAAGGCATGGATTCTCCTAAACTCTCCCCCAATACTTTTAATAAATTTTAGAGTGGCAGTTTCCAATCCAAGACAACTTGTAAGATTTGCAGGAAAGTCTGTTGCCCCAGGATAAGAGAGGAGTACAATGCAGTAGGGTGGGCCATTCCTGCATGAACCAGCCCCAGGAATCCAGGAACAGGCAGCCAGGCCAATGAGTCAGTGGCAATGGTGGCAGTTTCCAGACCCCAGAGATCACCAAGACAACTTGAAAGGTTAGCAGGAAAAGTTTGGTACACCAAGATAAGAGTGGAGCACAATCCAGCACAAGCCTCAGCAACAGTCCTGACCTAAGCAGATGAGGATCCACCCTTAACAGTCATGCTTCCAGAATTCTTGAACTCTAAGCCCACAGATGGTCAGAAGGAGATTACAGAGGTCTCTTTGCTATCACTGAGGCAGGTTTGTGTTGCTTTGGCCATACTTGGATCTGGGTAGCAGTCCTGGCAACAGGAGGATCAGTAGCACCATAGCAAAGAAGTAGGGACCCTCCTCACAGGTCCAGAGAAGAAAGGAATGCTTGTGATAATCCACCGAGCAAGAGAATAGTAAAATCCTCTCCTTAGATCATATCACTTTGGCAGAACTGAAAACTTGCAGATTCCTAGAAGTATCTCTGAGAACAACTGCAAAAAAAGTCCTCAAATGCTTAGGACAGTGCACCCTCTACCCTAGAAGCAGAGCTCTATTTCACAAAGAGTTAAAAATTAAGTCACAGGCTGGGAAAATGAGAAAACAATAGAAGGAAAAAATATCTGACCATATTAATTTACTAAAGTCACAAGGAAGATCAAAACACACACTCAGAAGAAGATAACAAAGTCAAAGCTCCTACAAAGATCCTATAAAGCCTCCAAGAAAAAAATATGAATTGGTCTCAGATCATGGAAAAAAAATCAAAAGATTTTGAAAATCAAGTAAGGGAGGCAAAGGAAAAATTGGGAAGAGAAATGAGTGTGATGCAGGAAAACCATGAAAAATGAGTCAATAACTTGGTGTAGGATACACAAAAAAATCCTGAAGAAAATAACAGCTTAAAAATAAAAACTTGACTGGGTCAAATGAAAAAAGTAATACAACAAAGTCAATGAGGAGAAGAATATCTTAAAAAGCAGAATTGGTCAAATGAAAGACTGGAGGTACAAAAGCAACTAGACTAGAAAATGGATCCAGAATAGATAAAATTAATGAACTACCTGAAAGAGCTGACCAAAAAAAGTAGCATATATGTCATCTTTCAAAAAATTATCCAGGAAGAACTTCCCTGATATATCCTAGAAGCAGAGGGTAAAATAAAAACTTAAATAATTCACAGATCACTTCCTGAAAGAGATAACAAAATGAAAACTGCCAGGAATATTATAGCTGAATTTCAGAGTTTTCAGGTCAAGGAGAAAATATTGCAAGCAGTCAAAAAATAAACAATTCAATTATCATGGAGCCAGAGTCAGTATAACACATGATTTAGCAGCTTTTACATTAAAGGTTCCTAGAGCTAGGAATATGGTATACCAAAAGGCAAATGAGCTTGGATTATAACTGAGAATTAACTGCCCAGAAAATTGAGCATATTCTTTCACCGGGAAAAGATGGGCATTCAATGAAATAGGGGACTTTCAAACTTTCCTGATGAAAAGACCAGAGCTAAACAGAAAATCTGATCATCAAATATGAGACTCAAGTGAAGCATAAAAAAAGTAAAGAGGAAAGAGAAACTATAAGTGACTTAATGAAGTTGAACTGTTTATATTCCTGTATGGGAAGTTGGTACTAACAATTCAAACTTATTTATTTGGGCAGTTAGAAGGAACATATAAAGGCAGGCACAGATGGGAATTGAGTTAAGGGGTAAAAAAAGGAATGTTCTGAGGAAAAGAGAAATGCGGAGGTAGAATGGGATAAGTTATTTCACATAAAAGATGCAAGAAACAGTTTTTGCAATGGAGTGGAAGTTGAGAGGAAATGAGTGAGCCTTACTCTCAACAAAAGGGATCAGAAAGGGAGTAACATACACACTGAATTGGGTAGAGAACTTTATCTTACCCTACAGGAAAGTTGGAGGGAGAAGAGATTAGGGGAAAGGGGGTGTGGGGGAGGTGATAGAAGGGAGGGCAGATTTTGGAGGGATAGTCAGAAGCAAAACACTTGAGTAGGGACAGGGTGAAAGGAGAGAGAATAGAATAAACAGGGATGTAGGGGGATAGGATGGAAGGAAATAATAATAGTAACTGTGGGGGAAAATATTGAGACAAGTTTCTCTGATAAAGGTCTCATTTCTCAAACATAGAAAACAGTCAAATTTATAAATAAAATAAGTATTACCTAATTGATAAAATGAGCAAAAGATATAAGATTTTCAGATGAGGTTATCAATGCTATCTATGGTCATATTTTTTTAAAAGTTCTAGTTCACTATTGATTGGAGGAATACTCCTTAGAACAATTCCAAAGTACTACCTTATACCTATTGGATTGGCTAATAGGACAGAAAGAGGAAATGACAAATGTTGGAGGGGATATAGGGAAAATGAGACATTAAAGCACTGTGGAGGAATTGTAAAATGATTCAACCATTCTGTGTAGTAATTTGGAACTATTGCCCAAAGAGATATAAAAACCATACATGTCCTTTGACCTAGAAATGCCACTAGGGCTGTATTTCAGAAAAGATGAAAAACAGGAAGGAAAGGGATATGTTTAAGGATATTTATAACAGCTCTTTTCTTGTGGCAAGGATTCGGAAATTGAGAGAATGCTTGACATTTGGGGAATGGCTGAACAAACTGTGATATGTGATTATGATGGAATACTATTTTGCTAAGATACTATTTAATAATTTTCTATTATACTATTTGTATATGAAATAATGGGCAGGATGCTCTTGGTAAAACCTGGAAAGGTTTACATGATCAGATGCAGTAAGAAATGTACTGTATACAAAGTAATAGCAATATTGGATGATCAGCTATTTGAATGACAGCTTTTCTCAACAGTGCCAAGCTAATCCAAGACAATTATGAAAGATGTGATAAAAATGTCTATTCTTCCCCAGAGAAAGAGCTGATGATGTCTGCACAGATTGAAGCATACTTTTTTTAACTTTATTTTTCTTGAATTTTCTTTCTTGAGGGAGAGAGGAGTCTGTTTTCTTTCACTAAATTACTATTATGGGAATATTTTTCATGACTACACATCTTTTAATCTATGTCAAATAACTTGCTTTCTCCACGAAAAGGATGTGGGGGAGGGGAAGGGGAGAGAAGAAGATAAAGAATTTCGAACTCAAAGTTTTAAAAAGAAATGACAAAACTTGCTTTTCTGTGTAAGCAGAGAAAACAAAAAAAAAATCACAAAATACATTTCCAAACATTTAGTTGTACAAGAGTTAAATATGGTTTTTAAGATAAAAAGATCATAAATTTAGAGCTAAAATGGAAATTTAAAGGTCATAGAGTTTAGTATCCTCATTTTATAGATAAGGAAACTGGACCCCAAGGAAGTTAAAGATTTCCTATTGTCACAAAGGTAATGAAGAGTATAGGTTGAATTTGAACCAAGATCTTCTAGCTCAGTCCATTCCTCTTTCTATTGTACTATACTGTATTTCCTTCATTATAGATATAAAAGTAAATAATTATTGGGGGAGATAGATGGATCAGACACACATTAGAATTGACAAATTCTAAGTTTTCTTTCAACTTTAAGATTCTATGATTCAAGGGGCAGCTAGGTGGTACAGTGGATAAAGCACCAGCCCTGGAGTCAGGAGTACCTAAGTTTAAATCCAGTCTCGGACACTTAATAAACTTAATAATTACCTAGCTGTGTGGCCTTGGGCAAGACACTTAACCCCATTTGCCTTGCAAAAACCTAAAAAAAAAAAAAGATTCTATGATTCAAGCCAATCCAATTCTGAGATTTTATGATTTCAATTATTTCTTCTGGAAATTTAGAGGAAGGACAATTTTATTTGCTTGATAAAGCTTACAAATGCAAACTTCATTTCCATGTGTAATTCAGCATTTATTAAACATGTTTAGTCATTTCTTGTTAATTAAAAAGAGGCATGCTTTTCCTCTAATTTCTCTAATTCTTGAGAATCATGACTATTTATGTGTTTCTTTTCAAGCTTTCACTATAATTCCATGTCATAAGTTTGGTATATATTACAATGTGTTTATTGTTCAATGAATAATACTTGAAATAATGAAATTTTTGTTCTAATTTTTTCATAGTTGCTTTATCTTCACACAGAAGTCTACCAGAGACTTCTGGTAATCATGTTTTACTTAGATATTGAAATTTTTTATCATCTCTGCTCTCTTCAAGGGTATTCCAATACAGTTTACTAAATAGCAAATGTCTTTATCTTCAGGACACTTCTTTGGTCTGCAAGTGCTCTGTATATAAACTTGAAGTTATGGGGGAAAAAATTCTACTTCAATGCTGATTAATTGGCTACATTCCAAACTCATTATCCATGATCTTGTACTGTCATTTCACCCTCTTTGGCTTACATGTGTCATTAATTAAACTCTTTAGAAAGCCATCTGTGAAAGCTGAGAGGCAAAATGGCATAACTAATAGAATGGTGGAGTCAGGAAGACCTGAGTTCAAATTCTGTCTAACTCACAAGGATATACATATATATATATATATATATATATATATGTGTATGTATATGTATATGTATATGTATATGTATATGTATATGTATACGTATATGTATATGTATATGTATACACACACACACACACGTATATATATATATATATATATATATATATATATATATATATATATCACTAAATGTTTACAAATCCCTATGTGACCCTGGCCAAATCATTTTAGTTCTTTGAACCTGTTTCTGTAGAATGAAAACGATAAATTTGTTCTATTACAGTTGTTTCAGTCATGTCCAATTCTTATGTGATCCCATTTTGGATTTTCTTGGCAAAGATACTGAAATGGTTTGTTATTTCCTTCTCCAGATCATTTTATAAATGAAGAAACTGAAGTAAACAGGGTTAAGGGACTTGCCCTGGGTTACATGGCTAGGAAGTATCTAAGGTCAGATTTGAACTCAGGAAAATGAATCTTCCTGAGTCCAGGTGTGGCATTCCATCCACTGTGTCACCTAACTGCCCAAGTCTCATCATTACAGGAAACTAGAATTTTAGTGAGCTGCTTCCTCAGAAAAATTGTCTAGCTTTGGTTAGTAGTAACAAATGCCATATCTAATGGATTATGTTCAGGTACATTTTAATAGTTTAGTGAATGAAGCATAAAAGTCTTAGTGGTGATCCCTCTGTTTTTGATGTACACATAGTCTATCAATAGTCATTCTTCATTTCTAAATCTATAGTGAAATTGTTGAAGTGCTTAACTGACAATATTGAGTGCTTATCATTGGAGATAAAAATGGTATAGGAGCTTTCCACTAAACAAGAAGAGTAAAATGTCGGTTAACAGATATTTAGTTCAACATTTAGTTAGTTAATAATTACCAGAATCTATACTTTTCATTACTTTTAGAATAGAGGTTCTTAATCTGGGTTCTAGAAATTAATTAAAATAGATAAATAGAATGGATTATAATGTTACTGGTTTCTTTTATAATTCTATAAATTTTGTTTTATGCTTTTAAATCATTTTTTACTGAGAAGGGAGTCATAGATTGCACCATACTGACAAAGGGATTCATGACAGAAAAAAAAATTTAACAATTCTTATTTTGAAAGATGCTTTTTTGTCCCTAAACTTGCTAATTTTATCTAAAGTTCCAATAACTGGGTCCTCCACTAAAAGTCCTACTCTAATACTTCATGAGAAAATAACCTTAGATGTCTAAAACACAAGCTCAGGCACAGGGCTATCAAGCAAGAAAGATTTTGAATACAGGCACAGAGATGGAATATTGTCAGAATTTCAGACTAATTACATTTAGAAAGATTTATAATAGAAAGTTGGTGACCAGAGCAATGTGTTTTCAGCTGTTGCCATTGAAAAAGATCAGTTCCTGAATAAAAAGCCTGAAGCCTTCAGTGGCAGAAAGAACATCTATATGGATGATATCATAGAATCCTTGTAATAAGACCACATAATGAACATTAGAACAAAAATACATAGCTATAATAAAAAACTTTAAGACTATAAAGATATTAATAATTTTATATGCAATTTGGCAACAAATTCATTAGTATACTTTTTCAGGCACAATCAATGATTGACTCTAGGCAATAGATGTCAATCATGTGACTAATCTTTGTTGGTTTTCCACACTGGGTGAGCATGGAAAAAGCACAAAACCCAGCTGTGAAATTGGTAGTATTGGCATTTTCTTCATTATATAGTTGGATAAACTAAGGTGAAGTGATTTGGTTACTGACTCTTATGTGAACTATGTGATTTCTATTAAGTCATTTAAAGCTTATGGGCCTCAGTTTCCTCACTTGTAAAATGAATTGGTGGTGGACTAGATGATCTTTGAGACCCTTTCCAGAACTGGCATTCTACGATTAGTCACACAAATGGGAAGTGACAGAGTGAGAAACTGAACTTTACTCTCCTGATTCTAAAACCACTGCTCTTTCTATTTGTTAGCTAAAGGTCAAAGAGATTTGGGGAATTAAAGTCACATTGAGGTTCAATCTAACACTAATTTACCTAAAGCCTATTCAACCAAAATCAGCTGCTTCTATCTTAAGACACCTTGCTTTAAAGATCCTGAAATTATCAGGTATTTGTATGCAGGGTCCCCCAGAATTCTATCAGCAAACCCCAAAATGGTGATTATTTTTGTTACTATATTTATGTTGGCATGCTCCAGTGGATTGCCACTGTAATTTGTCTCTGATAAAGGAAAGTGAAAACTTTTCCTTCATGGGAATTTTTATTATAATATAAATGTTAGTGGTATTAGAATACCATTTGATGTATAAAAGACAGACTCATCAAAATCAGATAATATAAGTTGCCTAAGTGAAGACAGTCATGTGTCCAAGGCCAGTCATTCACAGCCAGGATATAACTGCCAGGGAGATCATGAGAGGGGCAAAGGGAGGACTGGGGCACTCTGGAACTTATGAGTATGAAGAGAACACTTTTAGCTGGAAGAATCATAAAAGGGTTCATGGAAAAGGTGACTCCAATTGATCCTGGAAAGAAGAGAAGGATTTCAAAAGATGGGGATGAATAGGAGTGCTTACAGACATAGTAGCTTGAGAATGGGAAAGAATTTGTAGTACAATTTCACTGGAACGGAGAATCTAAGAAAGAAAATAATGTAAAATAAGGACAGAAAGGCAAATTGAGATCAGATTGTAAAGGGCATTAAATACCAGACTAAAGAGTTTGCATCTCATTTATGCAACATTAGTCACATAGCACCCACTTTAGGGGTTCTTTTTCCTTTCATTCACATCAGAAGACTGGGTCTCCAAAGGCCAGGTAAGTACAATCCCAGAGTCTTAAAGGTATCTCTGAGAGGTTAGTTTTTTAGCACTATCATTCATGTACTTCTTAGCTTGCTTCCCTCTATTTGCCAGACTTAGATTTTAGCAAAAGTATTAATTAGGACAGTATGACAAAAACTTTAATTACAAAACATTCCTTTAAAAAATCTAAGGCATATTCTCTCACTTAAACACATAAGGTCTATAAGGAAAATTTTTAAGTAATAAAGGGAGCAAGGCATACATCACAAGTGGCAAAACATTTTACAACTCCTGGCTATCTGAAGCCCTGTTTCTCCCTTCACAGAAGAGTCTGTATAGATCTCAGCTGAGATCTTGGTTTTTTCCTTTGAAGTCTGTATGTCTTCTGTGACAACATGAATTGGAATAGAGGTTGAATCCCTCTTTGACAAGGAATCTTTAATTATTTTTATGCTGAGAAGTGATATGATCAGAGGTTTGCATTAGTGACACTCTTTTGGTAGCTCTGTGAATAAGGGAAGAAACACTGGAAACAGGAAGAACAGTTTGGAAGCAAATGCAGTAGCCCAGGAATGAGATGATAGGTCAATGTGAATGGAAGGAACAGGGCAGATTCAAGAAATATTATGGCCATAGAATCACCAGGAGGGGCAAGTGAGTGGATGTGGCAGGCAAAGGAGAAGGAAGATCTTTTCATTTGCCATAAACAGAACTAAGGACATTGAAAAGTTTGTTTAAAGAGATAAGATGAAAAATTTCACTTTGAACATGCTGAGTTTGATGTATCATCATGACTAAAAAACCAACGTAGCTTATTCAAGAATAAATCATGGAAAGACACCACATTTCCTTTTCTGAAATGGTTAACTAAATCTGGAGAAATTCACAGACATAGTATATCTAATTTCAGTGATGCATTTGAAAAAATAAGATAGAAAGATGTAGGCTAGATTACAATGCATATTTATGTATATTCAGAACTAGCTAATGACTAGATCCAATAATGAAATGATGCCAACCTAAAGAATGAAGCTCTCCAGGGATCCATCCTTGACCACTGCTTTTTTGTCAATGGTGTGGATAAAAAAGGCCATGAACATATATGATGACACAAAATTGAGGGACAATTCTAACCTAATTTTCTTAAATGACAACAGTTGAGGTCAATGGGCTCAATCTATTAAGACAAAATTTAATAAGGATAATTTTCAAGTTTTCAACTTGAATTTGAAAAATACAAGTGTTCATGTATATGGAGGATAGAAAGGCATGAAAAGTCAACGAATAGAATTAGTAGGAATGAAGGAAGCAGTTATTAAGTTCAAACTGTGGCAATCATTCTGCTGAGTGTTGGAGATACAAATACAAACAAAAAAAGGCAGGCAATCCCTGTCCTCAAAAAGCATGCATTCTAATGGAGAAGATAACACACAAAAGGGAGCTGGAAAATGAAGTGGAGTAAGATCACCAAAGTCTTATGGCTTGGGGTAGAGTTTGGAAAGCCAAAAGCAAGGCCTAGAATGGAGTATAGTCTGGCTAGCCCAGGAATCTTCACAAATGGAGACCTCAGGAAGAACTTGCCAATGAATTTATAAAGGAATATCTAGGGTAGGCTACAGGAGTGATTGGTTGGATGTTCTAAAGTTAAAGAAGTCCCAGACTCTGAAGTTCTAGGATATGACAGTAGTAAGAGGTCGGTTTGGAATTCGAGAAAGTCAGGCACAGAACCAGAAGTTAGGTGTTATTGTGGTCACTATTTTACATTTAAGGAAACTGAAATTGAGATTGAAACTTGCTGATACAAGACTTGAACTCAGATTTTCCTGTAGACATAATGACCTTCTCTGACAATGCCAGGATAATGTATATGAAGGATGTATATATTAAGATAATGTACCTGGAAAATTTTAAAGTCATTTGTGGATAATAGAGTATATTATTAGAAGATAGGTTCAAAAAATTAGGAAATAAGCTAATAAACAACAAGTGTCCTTTATATATTACTTAAAAATCTTAATTTTTTTTTTCTTCTGATGTAACAGCAAACCAGTTAGATGCTGTTGAAGGTGATGGTGGTAGTGGTGGTAGTACTAGGAGGAGGGAAGCAGAGGAAAAGAAGTATTGCCATTTTACAATGAAAAAACTATCTCTGGGTTAATAATCAGGCCATGGCCATATAGCTAATACAGTGTTCCATAAATAATAGTCATTTCATTAAGGTTTGCTGAATTGAACTATCAGAATTGTCAAATTTATGAGGCATTTTTTATTATATCCAAACAAAGACACTTTACTATATGAAAGCAACCTAGCACTCAGTATTTTGCCCTTTGGGAACCCTGATTACCTGACTCCCCTTTAGGAAGCCCTCTCTAACCCCTCAGGTCATCATCAACTGCTCTTTAACTTGAAGTCTGGACGGTGGCTCCGAGGAGGGTCCTGGTGGCGCTGCTTCTTGGGAATGGCTGGGCCCGAGCCTCCCCGCGGGGATGGTGGCAGCAGCAGCCGCCGCTGCCCGGGGTCCGGCGGGCCCGGCGCTGCCCTGCGGGCCCGCGCCTGGCGGTGCTGGAGAAGGAGCCCGGCGTGGCTTCACAGCCAGTGCCTGAGGCCCCCCTCACTGCAGCCCCCTGGCCTCTACTGCACCCCCCTAGCTGCCCCTGGACTACTTTTTTAAAAGAAATAAAAAATGAGCAGTCTTATTAAGTCTTAAGAGAACCCTAAAATGTGAGTTGTGTACAATAATGATTTTATAAATTAAAAACCATTGATCCTTTAAAAAGCAAATTAAAGTCTGAAGTCATGTGAAGCCATATGGGGCCTAGAGGTAGAGAGAGACGAAATGACTTTCCCAGGATCATCCGGTCAGTGACTGTCAAAGGAAGGACATGAAGCTCTTATTTTCCTGATTCTGACGTTGCTCTCTGTTCACCCTTCCAAGGGCTGCCCTTAGGAGGAGGCACTGTAGATATCTGTTGAATGAAATTACAGATTGGCAAAAATTACAGACAAAAGCTCAGCAAAATACCTTTCATTCTTTCCTTCCTTTGCCATGTTTTGAAGGACTGAGTTATATTTACCAAACTCCCTTTTATTTTCTTCAGGGGATCTATCTATCATCTGTGATAAGGGACAGTGTTAAAAACTGAAAAGAAAGCAGATGGAATGCAATCTTAGTTAATCTAACTAAATTGGAAACAAAAATGACCATTAACATATGGAAAATGAATCATTCCAGGAAAATAGGCAAATTAGGGATGCTTTCCTGATTCAGTTAAATGAGAAGAGCATGTTTGATGGCAGAATCATCCTAGAAAGCCTAGTATTCATGCCTTAAGTCTAATAGGAGCTCTACATCTCAGTCACTTGGTCTTGCACACAATATTCTGCAACAATATGTGTGAGCAAAAAAAAAAAGTAAAATCACTTAACTGAATCAGGACAGTACCCTTAATTTTTCTATTTTCTATGATGGAATTGTTTTTCTGGTGAGGTTTTGGCAGTCCCTTAAAATTGATGTCATTTTTGATTAATTCTTTTTATACTCTGATGACAGCTAATGGAATGATTTGAAAGCTATTTGCTTTACAAAAAAGATCCAATAGAGCTGCCTTTTGTGCCCTTTCTTAATGCTTTTACTTCTTTTCCCTGAAATAATTAGGGAAAAAAAAGAAGAGAGATTGCTGTAATTACTAAGCATTATAAACTATATCTGGGTGCCTGACATTAACAGTAGCTGCCATTAAAATTAGATCACTTGTCTCATTTTAATGAAATATCACTTTTACTATTTTGATAATATAATAAGAAAAAAATCTTAATGGTCTGCTACCCCTCAAAATGGTACAGAGACCCTTCAATATACCTGTTCCAAAAGAGGGAATCTCTTAAGTGATTAAGATTCTGTCTTCATACCCATCAAGGCCTCATGATAGGCATTTGAAAATGGATCAAAACCAATCATTAATTTCACATGAACCAGCAGTTTGAGCGTCATTACAACTATAAGCCAAATCTAAAGACATGTCAAGAAGTGAAAGGCCTGAGTTTCTTCCCAGTTCGATTCAAATCATCAAATACAGTGTTTTAGGTTCAAGCATTCATGTAAAAAGGCTTTGATTTGAAAGAGGATTGATTTCCAGGTTTTTTCCCCCTGTATGATAAGGCTAAATATCAGCGTATTAAAACATTTTGTCATCCACTACTTGTACAATTTAACAGGAAACATGCTCCCAACCTTGATAAATCCTTCATAATTATATAGCAGTTTGGAGTCTGAGACCAAAATGCTTTATAAATCAAAATGCATGAATTTTTGCTAATATTCATGTAAGATACATTGAATATTGACACTCCCATTAAACAGTTAGAAATATTGAAATCTAAGGAATATTCTGTTTTGACTCATAAGAAAAGAAAACTAAAGTCTAAAACACTGACAAAGGAACACAGGTCACTCTTCAAGAAACCAAAATAGGCTTCTGGCTAAGTTCAGCCTGAATGGCTCAAAGGTCTTAAATTACACTAATGAAGCACTTTCACAGGGGCAAGAAAAACCACTAGCTGAACAAACATGAATAGTTCTTATTTGTTGGATAATTAAATCCTCCTTGTATTATGAGCAAAAGTTCTGAGTTATGCATCTCATATTTCTATGCTACATAGACTACATAATTATGGTAAATGTGTAAACTATCAATAAAAACAAGTGAAATTAATGGGAGTCAAAGTTATACTTGGAAATTAATCCTTCTCTCCACCCCAAAACAACAAAGTTGATTCTATTAAATGTGATAAATGAAATGTAAATTAAAATTTTAATAAGGTGCTTGTTAATCCATTTGTTCACAACTAATTTGAACTCAGCTAAATTAGTTCCTTATTGTGAATACTACAGATATGATTTCTTCTAAATCTCAAGGGCAAATAAGTGTTAGAGGACGACTTGTCTCAAGACAGGTCCATAATGTGTATTACTGGTTTCTAAAATTATGCACCAGACACACTTTCTGTGATGCATTTCATTTAAGAAAATCAATGATAGACTGTTAAAGCAAGCAAAGTCCTCTGAAATAGCAATTTAGCACACCAGAACGAAAGAAGAAATATATCCAAATAGAGAATGCTTGTGTGCTATTTATCATTTCTTCAGTCATTTTTGTCCCTGAAGTTAAACTATTGCAGAGAATGGATAGTCTGTGGCAGTGATTCAGTTAATTGTAAAGTTCAGCTTTGTATCTCAGAACTTTAAAATTTTCTTATGGGAGAGTGGCAAATATTTTTAACAGGAAAATGTTTCTTTTGATTCAAGTAATGTGAAAAGTCAACCTGCTTTTCCAAATTAATTTAGCAATACCATATTGGTAATGCATCTTTCATATCCATATCCAACAACAATTTAAAAACAGGGCTAAAATTAAAATGTGTTAGTGTAGATAAGAGAAGGCTTGCAGAGGACTATTACATTAGCACATTGTTGATGGTGCTCCAAGGTGTTTCCCTGATAGGGGAGGAAAAGAAATCAATTCAAAGGCCAAAAGACTCCCACACCATCCAGACCATCACCAATAGTCCTATTTCCAATCAAATCAGACCATGGGGTAGAATGGAAAAGTGAGAAGGATGACTTACAAAGTATACACCTCACTATAATAAACAGAATTGTGCAATTCATACCACCAATGGTGTGGTATTTAATCTGCATAAATTATTTATCTCCTACATTTCATCCTCTGAAGTTTTCCCATAAATTCTTATATCATCTGACCCTTTTTAGACTTGACTAGGCTATTTTCTGACCAAAGCTAACCAAAGCACTAATAATATAAATTATATGAAATGAGAACAAGTATCAGATATTGGTCAAAAAGATGATTTTGGAAGATACAAAGTCAGTGGAGGATAAATGAGTATTTGGAGATCAGAATAACTCACAGGAGTAGCTAGGTGACACAGTGCATACAGCACCTGCCCTGGAATCAGGATAATCTGAGTTCAAATACAATGTATGGACAATGTATGTCCAATGCAATGGACACTTAATACTTACTTAACTGTGTGGACCTTGAGCAACTCACTTAACCCCATTGCTTTGCAAAAACCAAAACAAACAAACAAAGAATGACTTACAGATTACAACAATAAAAGTAAGAAGATCAAAGTTGTTGCCATTCTTGCTAAAGGAAGAATGTCTATTAGGCAAAGGTCATTCCAAAAGGCACAATTTAAGTGATGTGATTAGAAAAAGAAAATGTTTTGACAAATCAAATACTGATATTTGAAGTCTAAATTATTCTTGGTGTTCCCACCAAGTTAGACATCAAACAAACTATTTTTTCAACTAAAAGACATTTTAAAAAAATGGACCATAATGCTAGAATAAACAGGTAAGGCTTCAGGGAAAATGTAAAAATTCAAACTGGGATTTGGAAGAGTGGTAAGGTTTTTCAGGTGGAAGATATATGTTGGACAAAGTAGTAAATGAATCTGGATAAGTTGTGTGTGGTAAGATTATAGAAATCCTTAAAAGCTAGCAGAAAAGTTTGAATTTGATATAGGTTGAAATGCCACACTGAATGCATATGGAAGCAACACGGCAAAAATATTATTTAAAGGAGATTTATCTGGTAGCAGTACCCAAAGGGCAGAGAGATTGGAGTCAACTAAATGACTTTTTCCATAATTCATATGTGAAACTATGAAGTGCTAAACTAGGCTAGTTGAAATGGAAATAAAAAAGGAGAGATAGAAAATGAATTTAAAAGGAAAAACTTGCAGAACTTGTTGACTAATTGGTTCCTTAAAATGTCTACAATAGGTATTTCCACTTCCTTTCTTCTCATGCTCTAATAACCTCTCTAGTGCCTTTGACACTACTGAACACCCTTTGCTCCTTGATAATGTCATCTAGACTTTCCTGACATTACTCCATACTGGTTCTCCTTTTACCAATCTGACTTCTCCTACTAAATCTTCATTCAGATCATGCCTACTAATTGCATTTATCTTACAGGGCTCTATCTTCTTCCTTTATACTATATCACTTAGAGATCTCAACAATTTCCAATGATTCAATTATTATCTCTGTGCTAATGATTCTCAAAATTACTTCTCCAACCCTAACCTCTCTGCTGACCTCAAGACTCACAATGCCAAAATGCCTTTCAATATCTTCAATTGGATATCCAATAGACATCTTAAACTCAATATGTTTATGTAAAATCAACATATCTTTCCCCCAAACCTTGCCTCATTCCAAATTTCCCTATTGCTGTCAAGGGCACCACCCTCCTCTCAGTCACCCAGGCTCACAACCTTGAGGTTTTAACTCTTTACTCTTTCTCAAATTCCATATCTAATCTTTCGCCAAAGCCACTAGATTTTCCCTTCATAACTTCTCTCAAATACCCCCTATTCTCTTCTCTGATACTATTGCTATCTCCTTATGCCTAAACTTTTTCAATAGTCTACTGGTGGGTCAGCCTGTCACATCTCTGTTCACTCAGCTATCAAAATGATCTTCCTAAGTTCAAGTCTGACCATATGGCTCTCCTGCTCAATAAACTTCAATAAATTCCTATTACCTCCATGATCAAATATAAAATCTTCTATTTGGTGTTCAAAGACCTTTATAACCTTCTCTCCCTCCCCTTTCTAATTTTCTTACAACTTTCACTCCCATCACATAGGTTGTGATCCAGTGACCCTGGCATCCTTGCTGTTTCTCCAACAAGATGCTCAATTTCCCAACCTTAAGCATTTTCACTGACTATCTCTCAAGCATGGAATGTTTTTCCCTCCTCATTTCTGGCTCCTGACTTCCTTCAAGTCCCAGCTAAGATTCCCCCTTTTACAGTAAGCCTTTCCTGATCCCTCTGTTCTGTTTGTTTTCAAATTTATCTTGTGTCTAGATTGTTTGCATATAGTTATTTGCAGTCTCCTCCATTAGAATGTTAGCTCCTTGAGAATAAGGACTGTCTTTCATTTCTTTGTATCACCAATTCTTAGCAGAAGAGGAACATGATAAATAGGAAGTACTTAATAAATGGTTACTGACTAACTAAGAAATTTAAGTTCAACACGATATTCTTAGGCTCCCTCCTCTAAGTATGCCTCTGATGCTTTGGCATGAATAACTTTTGATTCACAAAGTTTATTCCATTCAAGTACTAATGGGCAATATAGTTTGTAAATCATCTGAGAAACCAACCAAGATAAATTCAAAGACTCAGTCTCAGTTTGGACACCAAGTTGTGGATTTTTTTTAAACTATAGAAACAAACACCCAAAGATGTCATACGCTAAAATAAAGGAGTTGTGAACATCAGTGGTGGACTTTTACAATTCAGGTCAGACAATGAGCATTTATTAAGTGTTTATTATGTGCCAGGTAATGTATTGTGCTGAAATATCTACCCTATTACCCTAAATCTTTAAACTATTTAAATATTTCTGTGTTCATAAATAATATAAAATATTGATTTCATATAATCTATTTGGATGGGAAAAAGCCTAAGTTATCAAACTTAATTTCTCCTTTCTCTGGACTTCTATCACATTTCATGACTTTCTTTTGGTAAAGATCATGTCCTGCTTTGAAATATGGTTTGCACATAGTTTGAGGAATTGAATTATTTGTGATCTTGTCTCTTCTCTTCCTACACTTAATAGCTACCCAATTGTTCTACTATGCATGCATTTTATATTCATCCAGCATTTAACAGAGAGACTTAGAAATCACAGAATTAGAGAATTGCAGAATGCAGAACTTATTTAATTCAATCCCCTCATTTTATAAGTAAGGGAATTAAAGCTCAAAATATTTCATGACTTGCTCAAGGTCAAACAAGTAGCAGGGGGCAGTCAGCATACAAATCGAAGCTCTACATCCTAATTCTCATTCAATTAATTGCTGAATTACAATGAAATAGCAGTGACATATTTAGCCTTCATTTAGGGACTCATTACTACCACTCATAAATTTGTGCCTCATCTAGCACTTCTCTTGCTATGACAGGACACATAATTAAGAGCACTGTCACATTATATAAGAAAATAATAACACTTATGTAAAGCAGCAATGAGCAATATACAAAATATATAACATCTAAATGGTTATTTATCATTACAAAGATAATTTTTATCTCATTTTGATCTTCACAACAAATTTGCAGTTAATATTCCTTCTCTTAACCATGGTCCTTTGTATTATCTGGCCTTTATGCTTGAAATACTCTCTTAACATTTCTCAGAAATCAAGCTTCTTTCAAGACTTAATTCCTATAGCACCTCCTTTATGAGGCTTTGCCTGATTCCCCTCCATTATTAGAGTCCCACCTCAAAAATGACAGTGTCTTTTATCTATGTTAGGATAAATATTTATATGTTTATACTATTGTGTGACTTATCTTTATGTGTGTGTACTATCTCATCAGTAGACCATAACCTCCTTTAGGGAAAAGTCTATAATGACTTTGTCTCTGTAACCCTAATACCTTGCAAATACAGAGAGCATTTAATAAATTTAATGAAATGAAGTGAATTGAATGAGCAAACTGATGACAGTAATTTGCCACTTGTCCAAGATCACACAATTAATATGTGAATCAATAAGAAAAGAATTGAGGTTCTAGAGATCAAATAACTATCTAGGAAAAGGCATAATGAAATGAACTCCTAGTTAGAAATTCACAACATTTTAAATAAATAATTTTTTAATATTTGTCACATGATCAAATTACATTGCCTGTCCTATAAAATTACCTGTCCTAAAAATGATTATTCTTTTCTTTTCTGGACAGTTATATTTTGGTTCAACTAAGACTCTGAAGAATTAACAAGGGGTGAATAAATAGATTTCCTACAGTCACAAAAATGTCACAACTGGCTCTAGATTAGAACTTGAGTCTTAAATGTTCACATCACTGAATTGTGCTACTTCAGTGTATCCTTTGCCTAGAGAATCATTATTGAGTCAAATAATAGACTATCATGTAGAGAAAAATTCAGTATTCATCAACTCTATAAGATAAATAGAAAATATGACAATATAAAATATATTCATTATTCATACTTAAAGAAGCACCTACCAATTGTAAGTACTTAAAGGTAAATGGACATAGGTAGAAGGATACATTCCAATTTGGAAGCCAGTGGATACATTAGTATGCTATATTTATATGGCATTTTTTTTTAACTTTAATAGCACCTCAAAGAGGGTCCCAATGAGGCAGTCAGTTTATGGAGAAGTCTTAGGCAACAGAGAACAATTACATTACAGCATAGGTCAAAAAGCCACATGCTATTAGAGTTCAAATTACTATTCATCCAGCCCTGGTTATGTCCAGTAAATACCACTGAAAAAAAGAGTCTGAGCATTTATAAATATTTATGAATTTTGGATTGAGAGGTCAGACCATTACTTTCTTTCTCACCTTTTAATATTAAAAGTAAATTTGGGGTGGGGGGGGAAGGCAGGAACAACCTTCAAGAAGCTTTCACAAATATGGAAACTTAGATATACTATTTATCTATTTTTAGACTTTAAGATAGTTAATGTTTTCTTTGTGGAACCCTTTCTGATCAATTCCACTTAATTAGAGCTTTAATAATCATAGACAAAGCCAATAAAAATATGACTGGTAGAACTACAACTCATAGTACAATTAAACTTAGAAATAAATTCATATAATTATATACTGAATTGGCATAAAATAATAATCAAAAAATGAAGGCCTGATGTTGAGCTGTGTAGTATTTTACATATTAATTTTAAAGGAAGTAAATTTCAGAGTGAATATTTTAAATTATAATATGACTATCTATGTTAGTTTGTTTCACCCCCAGCAGATATGGTCATCACCCCTGCTTTATGGTGCCTCCTCCCCTTTAATGGTCTATCTTATGAATAACAAATCAAGTCCCGTCAATAGGATACCTTAAAGCAGCAGTTCTTTAAGTCTTTGGACTTAAGGACCACTCAATACTCTTAAAAATTTCTGAAAACTCCCCAAAGGGCTTTTGTTTATTGAGTTCCATCTATTATATTTACTAGGTTAGAAATTAAATTAGTTTAGTACTGTTATGAAAATAATTTTGATCTTAGAGACTCTGTGAAAGAGTCACCTTCATTGCTGATGAATGAGTAAAAATTCAAAGAAAACTGATTTAGGCTAAAACAACAAAAATCAATAAGTAAAGTTGTTCTATTTTTTCCACTGAATTTTAATAATTAATCAGGGGTTTTTAACTTTTTTATACAAATTAAGTGGTAGGCTTCATTAATGGTCTATATTCCTTATCTTTGAAAGTGCACAAATATAATTAAAATTATCATTATCCCCACACACACTTGCCAAATTTCATTAATCTAGTAAAATTTTTATCATCTGATAAAAGCACAGGGAACCAAATTTGAGGACATCATTTAAAATGTTAGGTCATAGTGGGTCCCAAAAGGTGGGGGTGTTTCCCAGACAAGTGCTGTGACTCTTCCAAACTCAGGTTCAAAATCCTATTCCCCACCTAACCAAAAGATGGGAAGAACAGATATATTTTCCATGATGGAATTCCTTAGCATTATAGAGCTATATAACTAAAATTTATAAAGCTCAGAAGTATTGGAGGTAGGTAACATTCGAACAAGTTTTCCTGACCCCAAGTACTCTATCTAATAGACCATGCTCTTTCTATGAAACCAATAAACACTTGTTTATTTGAAAAAATAAGGGAACATACTACATTTCTAACATTCTCACACAATAGAATTTTGTAAAGAGGAACATTGTGCAAAATTATGCACCAGTTATACTCCTTTCCTTTATTCACCCCCTGGGTTCCACATACTTAGGAATAGTCTGGGTTTGATTTTGGTGTTGGTTGGGCTTTTTTTATTTGTTTGTTTGTTTGTTTGTATCCTTTCATATTGTCACCTAAAGCCAATAATTATTCCTTTTGCAATGTACAAGCAGTATCATGGTCCAGTGCAAGAAGTATTGGAATTGAAATAATGACAAATTTAGATGATGGTGATGATGATTATAAGGTTCCCAGGCTTATTAATCAATGCAGTTCATGCATGAAAATGAGAGGGAAATTGCGCAACAAATCACATTGCAGGTTGCAGTAATTAGCAACTGGAAAATACCTAGGAATACACAACATTGTGGCTAGAATCATACATCAGAATCTCACTCTTTCTTAAGTTAACATATTACAAATCCTCATACTTTAAACACAAATCTCAAAATATTAAAAATTCAAATTATATTGAAGTCAGGCAATAATCACAAAAGTGTTACCCATGATCTCCCTAAGTAACATTCATCCACAAAACTTTGAGAGCAACATTTTTAATAAATGCCACAATGCCAAATACTCCCTTGATATTGCTGGAGTTCAATATATCTAGTTGATCTTGGGCACATAACCTGCCATTGTCCTACCATACTTCCATGTGATACATTCACCATCATCCCCACACTTTTTCACTTTTTAATTTGAGCACAATGATCATATTTATGCAATTCTTCTGGGAAAGGATCATCATTAAATTTCCCTTTGCCTCTGCCATTCCTGTGACCTCAGTGGACAACACTCATTTAAATATGTCTCTTCATCACAATATAAGTTCTTTAAGGACAGCAACTATCTCTCTTTTGAATCTGTATCATCAATGCCTATCAAAGTACTTACTACATACTAGATCCTTAACATATATTATATGATATGTATAATTATAAAATATTGTTGATGTAGAGGCATGAGGCTTCTATATAGCCTATAAAACTTTGATCTTTCATATTTTCAAACAAATTGTACATTATTTTCATATATCTTCCTCTTTGCATTGAAGTCATTGAATATCCAAGTAAGTGTTGATTAAATCTGCACATATCTTCATCCTCTGCAACAGATGGCATTTTTCAAGCCAATGTCACAATTAACTTTATATGTTCTACAAGGAAAACCTATGTGTCATCCTTAGTGAGCTTTATCTTGTTTCTGTCTTTTGGCTTTATTAACAGTAAGAATGTCAAGATTAATATAAGTCAAGTATTTGAATAGTGTGTCTATTCTTTAGTCACTGCACAAAGATCAATCAACAATTTTTTATTAAATGTCTACAATGTACCAGTCATAAATACAATTAATGCAACAATACTTACTTATTTCTCTTGGCTAAGGGAGACAATATGGATATTAGGAGGTGATGGAATCCAGGACACATTTAGAGGAATTGGTCTTGTTAGGGAGAAGGGTCAATTCATTGTCAGGGAATGAGGGAGAAATTGGAGATAAGAGATTAGGGGATAATGTAAAAGGGTTTTAAGATAAAAGGAAAGAGAGGAGAGACTAGGTTGTTATCTTTTGACATCACTCCCAGCTCTAAGCTTTGGGATTTCTGAGTAGGATAATGAGTTGGAGGGAATCTAAAGGAAGAGGAGGATATATGAAGATAATGTATAGAGGGAAAAATAAAGAAGGATAGAATCTGACTCAACTTAGAAATAGCTTTGGGTTCTTATAGCAGTAAGAGCTGCTACTAATAGTTTTAGGAAACTTCTGAGAAAAATCTTCCCTACAAGGTGGTCAAACACAACTTACAAAAATAAAAAAAAATGCAGAAGCTTAATCATGACTGAAATTTCTGTTTTGACTCTTAATTCTTCTGTACCAAGCTCCAGGTGCTTAAAGCATGCAGCATGTAAAATGGAGAGTTTAACATTCACTCCAGTTTTTGTTCATTACTTAGCACTTTGGAGTGTCTTACATCAATGAGATGTTCAACAGGTAAATGCATAGGATTAGAATAGGTCCTAACACAACTATTCTACCAGTCATTTACTTCTTTCCTTCATTCAAAGCAATGTCTACTGTGTTGCTGAAGCCCTGTTGTGATGATGTTCCTAACTGACCAAAAAAGGTTTACATTGGGCCTCTTAACAGATCTGCCAAACAGAGATTGAGAATGTAAACTTGAGTAATTATAAACAATGAGTTCTAGAAACAAATTATTTCTCAAATCTACATTAAAGATTATATAATCATTAATGAAACTTGACATTATTTCATTTATTTTACCTAGTTGCTAATTGTCTAGCAAGTGTTAAATAAGTGAATAAATTAATAAGTAAAAGATGTATCCATGATCACCACTACAGACACTCAATTTAATTTACAATCTTCAGTATCAAAAAATATATGATGGAAACTTATGGTACTATATTAGTTTAAAAATACTAAGGAAACTGTGGGATTAATGGCAATTGACAAAACTAACACAGTCTAGATAAGTGAAAAACTACCATAAATATAGGGTTAATCCTTGTGATAACAACAGATCAGTTATTAAGAAGTTCACTAACCATAGCATGACAATTATGGAAAGCAATTAATTACTGCAGAAATTCTACAGACTATTCTAAGACCTCTTTTCTTACTGGTAATAATCATATTTGTAAACATGTTGGACATTCTGGCCACCAGTGATGCTGATGGATCATATTTTTAGTCAATATAAACCTAGACTATCCAACCAATAAGAAATAAAAGAAGTTGCCAATTCACACAGCATCCCTGGGGGTAGTAGTTGAAGCTTCCCTTGCATTTCTAAACTATGCTGGCCATTCTATATAACAAGAGCAACCACTGCTCCCAAAAGTTTCTTTGATTTAAAAAAAAAAATCTCCTTTCTTTGTTTCCCCAGTGTTTAGCACTGTGGCTGGCACATAGTAAATATTTAATAAATGAATGTTGACTTGACTTGATTAGATTCAAAATCCTCCAAACAAATATATTTTAGCATTTCTCACCAAGTACAAGCTATCTTGAGTTACAGTAGTGGGGAAAAAATGCTATAATTAGAATCTAAAGATATGCATTCAAATCCAAGTTCTATCAGACCTTAGTCAAATCAAATAATCTCTCTGGGCTCCGGCTTTGTTATCAGCAAAATAAGAGTATTAGATGATTTTTTTCATCCATACAACCAACCATCTAAGATCTGGTGCTCATTATTTCTCATTTGGACTATTGTATTAGTTTTTCCTGATTAAAGTTTTTTTCCCTGTGACTCAATCAATAAATATTTATCATGTGCCTACTATGTTCAAAGCAATGGGCTAAGCAACTGCCGATACAAAGAAATGCAAAAAAGACAATCCCTGACTTCAAGTAGCTTATAATCTAATGGGGGAGACAACAAGTAAATAGATATAAACAAGTTATCATAGGAAAAATAGAAAATAATTAAATGAGAAAAGGCACTAGAATTAAGAGGAATTGTAAAGGGCTTTCTTTAAAAGATAAAATTTTAGCTGAGACTTAAAGGAAGTCAAGGAAGCCAGTAGGCAAAGATAAGGAGGGAAAGGATTCCAGATAAGGACAGTCAGAAAAAATGCTTAGAGCTGAAAGGTGGAGAAGCTAGTACAAGGAACCAGTATCACCTGGATCAAAGAAGAAGAGGCATTCAGAGAAGTGTCAGAAGAATGAAAAAGTAAAGTGAATTAGATTGTGAAGGACTTTGAACACTAAACAGAATTTTGTATTTGATTCTGGAGGCAATAGGGAGCCACTGGAGCTTAGTAAGTAGGGAGATGACATGGTCATTCTGTGCTTTAAGATTCTTCTAACTCTAATCTACTCTCCCTCTAAATTTAATCTGTTCTCCACTCTTGTTATAAAAGTGATTTTCTAAAGTGTAAATCTGACCATGTCAACCCTCCTGGAACCCAATAAATTTCTGTGGTTCTCTCTTATCTTTAGTATAAAAAGTTCTCTGACTGGTATTTAAAGCTCTTTGCAACATGACCTTTCCCCCATTTTTCATTCTTTTAACACTTTATTCTCCTCCATGAACTAACTATACAATACTGGTTGCACTATGCCCCCCCCCCACTAGATTTTTCTCCTTGCTTCTAACTCTTAATATTCCCATTTTCCTTCAGGTTAGCTCAAATCCTACCTTCTGCAAGAGGTCTTTGCAGAATATCTTTGCTTCTAGTGCCTTCCTTTCTACAATTACCTTCCATCTATTTGTACATATCTTAAATGTAATTACTTATATGTTGTCTCCCTCATTAAGATGGGAGCTCTTCAAGAGTAGGGATTTTTTTTCTTTTTCTCTGTATCATCTGTACTTAGCAATGAATCTGACTCATAGTGAGTATTGAATAAATGCTTACTGACAGACTGACTTTTAATCTATCCTATTCTTCTGCCCTCTGATATCTTGATACAAGATGAGATTGGCCTTTTTCTCTTTAGAACTTTTTCCTCCTTATTTTTCTATTGAACCATTTCATTTCAAGAAGCACTTTAATCTCCCAGATAAAACAGAATTAAAAGCCCTTTCTTTCTCTGTTGTAATATGGAAACCATCATATATTTGTTTTTATGTTACTTGATGCTAGCCCCCCTGAAAAAAGTAATTCTACTCTTCCAGCATTTATAATACATTATCATATGATAAGTATTGCCATAGGCATTGATGATGCAAAAATAAAACAGTCCCTTCCCCTAAGGAGTTTGTTTACCTTATGGGACACAAACACAATATTCTCTTTATATCACTGGAAAAATTCCCTTGCACTCCAAAGTGTCTTTTGATTTTGTTCCTAGCTTCCACAGCAACATCCCAAATCTAACTGCCACAAGAAACTGTCTATATCTTTCCTATTTGTGATGCCAGGGATTTTGTCAGCAGAGGCTCCTCTTTTCCTATAGTAGGATTTCCTACCTTTTTTCTCCAGATTGACTTTGATTTACACTTAACAGATTCCTAACCATGCACTAATCCAAATTGTAGCTGCCCCTTGGTTCTTGTCTGAGAAAGATCTTACGTAGAAACAAATTTGCAGTCACTTCTCACCTCTTCTTTTCTGTTCTCTCCTTTGACTGATGATCAGACTTTAGATACAGTCAGTGTCTTCTGTGTCTTTGTTCCTGCATCTTCTGTTACACATAATAAGAAAACTAATCCCTTAGTAATTTTACATGCTATTTTCATATTTCAAAATAATTCTGATTTCTCTTTTTTAAGTTTATTTAAATCTAATCATTTTAATCCAGAATTCACAATGAATACTAGTAAACTAAGACCTCTTTTGATTTTATTATCTTTACCAAAAAAATTCAACTGATAAGAAATGTAAACCAATATATTACATTTTGTTAGTATACAAAAATATACTCCTTCTACAATTTTCCTAAATATTATTCCTAAATACAGAAAATTTATGTTCAGATAAAAAATCACTATAATGAAACCTATGGATTTCAGTCTATGAACTAGAATACAGAAACCTTGGGTCCACAACATTGATTAAATTTGATTGGGGCGGATAGGTGGCGTAGTGGATAAAGCACCGGCCCTGGAGTCAGGAGTACCCGGGTTCAAATCTGGTCCCAGACACTTAATAATTACCTAGCTGTGTGGCCTTGGGCAAGCCACTTAACCCCATTTGCCTTGTAAAAATCTAAAAATAAAAAAATTTGACTGGCAGTTCATTCAGAGAAATGAATTAGAGAATTAAAAGATCAAGGCAAGAACTTTCTGATTTGGACTTTCAATGCATACCTTCTCTCAAATATATCTTAAAGAGAAAGTAATCTCTAATATATATTTCTTTGAGTTACTCATATTAAAAAAAAACCTAATGTTGGATTTTACCCAAAAATGCTAGTAATTATGATTCTTCATTTCCAAATAAAATTTGAATGCTAAAATATCACCCTGAGATACCTTTAGTAGCTGACCAAGTCATACTAATTACTGCCAAAAAATCCAAAACTGGCACTTTTTTAAGAAAAAATACAGAGGCTGGCCAGTTGGAAAACTCCCTTAGGAGTTTAAATAATTTTTAAAATCATCTATATGAATTTTCTCCTAAGAATTGCTATACTGAGGAAATTGAACACTATTCCAGAAGAATGCTAAAGGGTACTTTACTGATAGCACATCCAGAATTGGCCTTCAGCTGTGTGTACAGTGGCTCAAAATTAACTCTAATTGGAAAAGACATAAATTAGCATAGCTGTAGGAAGAAAATAAGCTATAGTTAGAATCCATAATGAAGGCATAGATTACTTCTACTTAATGACTTTTAAAATAATGTTAGTCCTAACATCATTGATAGACAGACAGACAGTCAGATAGCTGGGTAGATTAGATAAATGTTTAGAGGATTTGTTATGTGCTTGCTTTATAAGCATTGAGGATTCAAATATAAGTAGGACAGTGCCTCCTCTCTAGGACCTTTCATCCTAAATAAGGACAATCAATATAGAGAGGGATATTTGAAAAACAGGTTGGAAAATTCATAAGGTCATGATGAAGAAACAATGGTAAAGTGTAACAAAGGATTGGACTCCAATAAAATCAGGCAAAGATTTACCTAAGTCCATTGCACTCTCCTTCCACTAATCACTTCTAATAATGGAACTATGTGAACTGCTTCTACATTGAAGTTTCCTCTTGTTGAGAAGGGAAGGTCAAAGCACACACCAGATACATTTGAGAAAACTTTTTGAGATCGAAGGCTTAAACCAAAAGGACTGACATAGAGATGAGAGGTATGGTTCACCTAATTAATTGCCTTAGTCTGGACCTTCTCACTCATTTGTCCCCTACTGT
This sequence comes from Macrotis lagotis, assembly GCF_037893015.1. Classification (NCBI taxonomy): domain Eukaryota; kingdom Metazoa; phylum Chordata; class Mammalia; order Peramelemorphia; family Peramelidae; genus Macrotis; species Macrotis lagotis. The sequence continues at coordinate 398,729,789 of NC_133666.1, forward strand.
CTGTGACAAGGGAAGTGGTATCTGGACTCTTCCTCTGCCCAACTCTAAATGTGGTTTGGGTGGCAACCCTCATGAAGATGAAGAAGATATGATCCCTTGACCTTTAATAAAAGGTATGAGATATTTACCTCCTCTCCTTTGTCTACTCTCATAGCACAGACTCCATGGGGCTGGACCTTGAGGGGCATCTTAGGTGAGGTTGATGCTAACCACTTGGGCACCAGAGATGAAAGCATCTTAGCCTTCTGAGGAAGAAGACACTAGAAAGTGGTATTCAGTTAACAAAAGAACAATTAATTCAAATGCTGCAACAGAGACAACTGAAGAGGAAAATGAATAACATCTCAAAATATAACTAAATTTGTGCTTTAAATTTCCATGTCAGGGCAAGCCACTTAAACCTATTGCCTTGCAAAAAAAAAAAAAACAAACCTAAATTTCCATGTCAATTTACAACCTCCATCCTGTACTAGCAAAGATCTGGTAGTAAGCAGGAAAAATACCCTTTACAGGAAACCTCATGGGATATGACTCCTATGAACCATATATGAAAATAGAACATGCAAATAAAGCATTCTTCCCCCTCTCAAAAAAAAAAAACGAATTGAAACAATTTTATTATATTGATTGTGGTATAACCCAAAACCCACAATGACATATCTTATTGACAGAATTAGAGCTATAAAATTTGACAAATTCCTTCTATTTCTTAGTACATGTGATAACTTTATCTTAAGATATATATTAATCACTTTCTTCCTTCATACTGGAAATATTTCCAGTATGAAGTCCTAATAAGGCCTTAAATTCTTTACTGTTCTTTGTTCCATAATGTTTAAAATGTGCCCAAAATGCCTTCTAAAGTCACAGTAACATTGTTTGCCATGTGATTTTCATATAAGATAGCCAAAAACTTAAAGAACTGTAGATATTCTTTCATATTCATTTCTTTGCCTGATATCAATGGGCTGAGAAGACATAAGGAGTCTTCACATACGTGTCTTCTGGAAATAAATCTCAATAGTTAACAGTTTTTTTAAAAATGTTAAAGATAGTAACTTTATACACATTTGTATATATTAATTAAAATTTTAAGTGTCTACTTAGTTACTTTATTTTCTTTTTTTAGGTTTTTGCAAGGCAAATGGAGTTAAGAGGTTTGCCCAGGACCACACAGCTAGGTAATTATTAAGTGTCTGAGCCTGGATTTGAACTCAGGTACTCCTGACTCCAGGGCCAGTGTTTTATCCACTGAGCCACCTAACCACCCATCTACTAAGTTACTTTAAAAAAAAGTAATATGCCAAAAGTCATCCAAACAATGTAAGAAACTGCAATCTGTGACAAATTTCATTACAAAAATAAAACTGACATCTCTGAATGAATAAACCTTAATCTGCTAATAATCCAGGCTAATAAAAGTTAGCAAGTCACAGTCCCCAATCAAAGCGACTACTTTCTACACTTTTACTTATTCCTGGAATCTTTTCTCACCTTATTTACATTTATTGAAATTCTATTACTTCTCCAGTTTCACCTCCTCCATGGAACCTTCCCTGATATACTATTGGACCATGCTCTCTTCCACATTCTTTTCCACGTTTGTGGCCCCTTGCATGTACACCACCATTCTATAATTTGTATTATATTGAATTATTATGCATCTCTTATTTCCTGCTAGATAAGCAGGGAGTGTATTATTCATCTCTGTATCTCACCCAATATTAAGCAAGATGTTGGGAACTGAGTAGATACTCAACAAATATTTGGTGGATGAATGACAGTGACTGTTAAATAGACAGATAATAGTACCTAACTTACAGAACCATTGTAAGAATTAAATGAAATAATATATGTAAAGTGCTCTGCAAAATTTCAAATGACATATAAAGCTAGCCATTATCAAATGAAAAATAAAAAATTAACAAATATCTAAAACCATCAGATAGTTTTCAACACTTGAAACATTAAGTTCACACACAAATTTTATCTACAATTAAACTCTTGCTATGTATCTATACTGTAGTAAGTACTATAGGTTAGTCCCTGCCCTCATGGAGCTTGTATTCTATTAAATTGTAAGCAAAGTTGAATAGGAGAGCCTCAAACACAGGTTGGTCCCAAATCTTTTAGTACTTTAAACAATAGGCTTAGAAGTTTATATTTTATTTTAGAGGCAGTGGGGAGACACTAAATGCTTTTGAGCTAGGGAATGTTATAGTCAGGTCCTATGTTTTAGGAAGATTATTTTGGCAGTTATGTAGAGAATGGGGAAGGAAAAGACTGGAAGTAGAGAGATCAACTTGGAAACTCTTACAGTGGTAAGAAGCAAGATGGCCTAGTGAATAGAGAAAAGAAAGATGCAGAAGATGTTATGTTGTAGAGACATATCTGATCATCAGTCACTCAATATTTATTAAGAACCTACTCTGACAGACAATATCCAGCTAAGCATGGGAAATAAAAAAAAAGAGGCAGAAGATAGTTCCAAACTTTCAAAAAATTTACAGTCTACTAACACTTGACAACTAATTGACTATGGGAAAGGAAGAAGGACAAGGTAAGGCCTGGGCCTTTGGTTCCCAGTTTCCAAAACAGAAACAGGCAACTTTTTGAAGATAAGGCTATTTTAGAGTTGTTTAATTGGTCAATTCTGTTTTTGACCTTTTTTTAAATATCAATAAAATATCTAAGCAGAGGTATTCAATAGCAGTTAGTAACATAGTACAGTAGTTCAGAAAATATAAGGATAAAAATATAGATTTTTTTCACCTTAGAGATAATTGAAGCCAAGAAGGCTGAAGAGATCACTGGTATAGAGTGGAAAATGACTCAAGAATAGCAAAGCTTAGAAATGCATACATATATAAGGAACCAACAAAAGAAATTGAAAAAGAAAAATCTGATAGGATAAAAATGAGGAGAGAAACACATAAAGGAAGCAAAAAGAGAAAAGAGTATCGAAGAGAAAGAAGGGAATAATCAACAGTATTAAAAGCTACAGCAAGGTCAAGGAGGATAAAGACTGAGAAAAGGCCACCGGATTGAGCAGCTAAGAGACTGTGGATAACCTTGAAGAGAGCAATTAAACTCATGTTGTTTGGTCAAACTGAATGGATGCACTTATAAGCAGTTTAAATCACCAGATTATCTGTGGAACAGACATTTTTAAAGTGTTACCATTTCAAAACAAATGTGTGCTTTATAATCAGCCATAGTTGTAAGCCAAGAGTAGATACAACATTTAATAAAGCCACTTTCCAGGTTTCATCTTTTTCATAAATTAATATTAAATTAAATTATAGTGTTCACTATGGAGATTAATTGTTCATCAGTCATTGAATTTCTCTTTTTTGCCACACACAAGCCAAATCCAATTGCATCTACCTTGTCCCCTACTTGTATAACCATCTGGAACAAGCACCAATCCCACAAAAATTCACAGTAGGGTCTTGTTCACACATGTTCCTTCAGGCTGAATTGTCATCTTCACATACTTGGGTTTACTAACAATAGCCTCATCAGCCCAGCTGTGTATACATGCCAAAGCATGTGTTCACATGGCATAATCCTAAAAATTTGGATCCAGGAGCATTTTAAAGTGACTTAATCCAATTCCAAAATCAGATCATAAGTAGGAAACTAACCTTGTATAAAGAAGGCTGTCTTCTCACTATTAATTAAAGTACATATTTTTTGAAATTCAACTTCAAGTAACTTTACATTGATATTAGTTATGTGCCAAATTACGTGATATCTCAATCTCAATAATATAATATATCCAATATGCATTTTTGATTTTTTATTCTAAAACTGAAGATTATGTTCCCTATAACCTAATTATCAGTATTTGACAAGTATTGTCCCAATCAGGGCATTTAGGTGATGCAATAGGTGGAGTGCCTGGTATCAGACTCATCTTCATGAGTTCAAATCTAACTTCAAACACTGACTAGTTGTATGACCCTGAGCAAGTCACTTAGCCCTGTCACCTCAGTTTCCTCATCTGTAAAATGAGTTGGAAAATAGTGGCAAAAAATTCCAATATTTTCATCAAAAAATCTCCAAATGGTTTCATGAAGTATGAGAGATTACTGAAAATAATTGAATATTGCCAAGATCATTCAAAGCAAATATTTTACTTTGATACTTCAATAAACATGAGACTTCAAGTATGTGGGTATGTCCCCAACTAATACAGATTCCAACTGCTCTCCTCTTCTCATCAAGTCTGCTATGGGCCAGAGGGCAAACTAAGACCTAGGGCAATACCCATGATCATTGTATAAGCCAAATAAAATGAGCCAGCATTGGCACAAGAACACAGACAAAACCACTCATAGATCACAGATAATGTCAGCAAAGGAAAAAGTAACTAGAGACTGATTTGAAGGGAATATATAGTTTGGTTTTCTTAGCAGCTATAAGGAGAGGCACCTTAATATGCTGGGGGGTAAAGGTCACAGTTTTGCCATTCCTCCATTACTGCTTGACATGTTTCCCCTGGCTCTAAGAGTGAGTCTTCCAGTGTATGTATATAATTCACTGAAGCTATTTATTTAAAACATGATAGTTGTAGTAAAATATTTCATTTTAGGTAAGATTACTCTACTTCCATTCTTAAGCATTAGACTTATTTTTTTATTTCTATCATTTTAAATGGCCTTTTTATTCTTTGATTTGCTATACTGAATAGCTTGACTCACAATAACAATAAGCCATCTATTTCTAAATCATTTTGCCAGGTTTGCATGCACACAAACCCATGCAATATTCCTATCATAGTTATAATGCCTTCTGAAGCATGGGAATTATGGGTTCGTGAAGGTTATTTGGAGGATAAGCTCCTAATTTACTTTTTTAACATCAACAATGCAGCAATTATTCATTTGACTTGTCCCTTTATGACTAGAAATTTTAATAATGCTTATGTCATCCTGTTTTAGTGCTCACTAAATACAAATTGTTTAAAAAATGTTTTGGATTTTTATTCTCTCCATTCTTTTATCAGGAGAGCTAGTCAAGGAAAAAATAAATAAAAAACATACAAGATAGAATTTAGGCAGTTGTCAGCAGTACTTGTTATAGAAAAACCAAGAAAATTTGCAAATGGAAATATTCTCATAATCCATTTTGTTTATGCAACAATAGCAGTTAGAAGTCTGTAATGCTTTATTTAAATATGTATAACTGATTTGGCTCTGCCTGGCTGAATTATCCCATCAGTCTTTTATAAACAAGGTAATTAACATGAGACTCCAAATTGGTGCCTGTCCTAATAATCTGAGGTATTTATTTTAAAAAATTATTCTTGATACAAAAATCCAAATATAATTTCAATTTTTCAAATATTTGTTTTTCATTTTAATCACTTTGCTACATCTAGGACAATTATTCCTTTTACCAAAATAATATATCTCCTCATTCTTCATGTAAAATAAAAAGCATGACCAATTAGAAAGCATCTAATATAGAATTTTAGATAGAGTCATTCATGTACAGCAATTTTATTTGCAGTGCCTCATACCAAAGTCATATCTAGTCATATCTTTTTTTTTTAGTCTAGACATCTTTTAAAGGCATTTACAACAGGTAAGCTTCTTGCCTCCCCCAGTTTGGCCCCACAGTCCTTTTCCCTTGAATCTTTGCATCCTAAATACTGGCTGACATTGCAAGATCCTTGAAGATTTACACAGCAAAATTAACATATGAGTTGAGGAAAGGATATAAGGAAAAATCTAGGCAAAACATAACAATAAAAATATTTTTTTACAAAAAACTGGCAATTAATCCTCAGAAACTCCTATTTTTCTGTGAGAAAAGTTTTTAATTGTACTATTTTTATTAATGTCTTTTCCAGGAACTTCATGTGTCATACGTGCAAGTAAGGCTTTGTGTAATTGTACTATAGCTATGAGTTTCTATTTGAAATTTAATGAAAGATAGGTATTTAGTTAAATGCTTCAAATTAAATTTAGATGATACTGTTGATGATGCCCTGCCCTTGATAACTGTGAATTGCATAATGAACTGTGAATTCACACTTTCTTGTAATTTTCTCCCAAAACCAAGTGTATATGTATTTAATGAAATTTATTCATTTACAATACAATATTGCACCCAACACTAAACCATAAAGATCTGACTTGTCATAACAGATTATATGTGCAGAAATGTTCCATTTTCCCTTGTAAATACCAGAAATATATCATACCAATTACCAGTAAAGGACTAATTCACCATACCAGTCAGAATTTTTAATACTGTTTTTGCATATGCATATTTTTTACATACTGATCTGCTTTCTCTAAGCTAACAGAACCCATAATTTCCTAATTTTTTCCTATAAATTTCTCAAAATATAGATCTCAGACCTTGGACTCCAGCATTTAGTACAGTCCCATTTACATGTTGCTGCCCTGTAAATTTTTGACTAGTTGATAGCAGGTCTGTTACAGGTCTGTTCATAATTGCAGTCAATAGAGCTGTTTATACTTAATATATTCAGGTTGGCACTATGTTTTGTCAGGGTCTTGAATCTCTGAACATTCATTTCAACAATAAATTTCATAAGGAAAAAATATTCATTTGTGTTGTTACAGATGGAGGGGAGAATAGATAAAATTTTGAATTCAAAACTTTTTTTAAACTGTTAAAAAATTTTCCATGTAATTGGGGAAAAATAAAATTTTATTTATTTGCAAAAGCAAAGCAATGAGATTAAGTGACTTGTCGAATGTCACACTAAAATATAATTTTTAAAACTATATCACAACATATGTATCAATGATAATAAAATTTCCTACCAATGAACTAAATAGCTACAATGAAAAGTGGGCACACATTTACAGGAACTTGATCTGGAAATACATGAAGAAGAGGTTACTTACAATCTGGGACTGAATGCTTCAATGTTTTTGCACCACCAAAAACCTCTTCTCCAATTTCACTTGTAAAATTTCCATTACTTTGAATTAACCCTTCATCCTCAAAGGATGTTTAGAAGGGTTAACTCTTGAACTAGAGTGTGAATAAAAGTCTTTTTTTTAAGCTAGACAATGTCCAGCCTTATCAATTTATTTTCTTACCCAAGAGCTTCAGTGTCAAAGCAATCCTCCAACTTTCTTCAGCTACCACAGAACCTACAAAGCACCTCTGCTTTTCCTTTTTGAGGTGGGGGAGGGTAGCAGAAAGCAAAAGAGCAAAAAGACTTTTATGCCAATCCTCACCTTTTTCGTACTCTATTGGGTACTAGAAAGACAGTAGCTGTGACTGGAGATCATGGCCAACAACTCTCTCCAGTCAATCAAATGAAGTCTTCTATCAGATGGCTGCACCTAACTCCCACAACTTCCGTGGAGCAGTTTTTTTTTCAGCACTCCCAGTTGTATCTTCAACTCTTCTTATGTGCCTCTTCCTCTCCTGCTGATGTGCTTTCTCTTGATTTTGCCTTTTTTCTTTATTTAATTTTTAATTTATGAAATCAAACAAGCATTTCCATAACAGTAGAATTTTAAAAAGATGATTGCACATTGCAGATCTATTATTACCACTTACTATTCCTTTTAAACATATCTTAAAGTTATCATGTAACTTTCTTTTTCTTCCCAGATTTCCCCCATGATGTTGACAGTCCTTATTTAATCATATCTAGATATCTAAATGTTTGTATGATTTCTCACTTTTATTGTTTTACCCTCCTTGATCAAAATATGCATATGAATATTAGGTCTTGGTTCTGAAGTCTCCAACAAGACAGTGTGTCTCTTTGGTGTCCTTTAAATTATATTTCTTTACAAGCATATTTTCTAGTTTTCAGTCATGAGTTCTTTATTTCTTTATAATAATAAATTGGTTCTATATAACAGCAAGATATCACTCCACCTCAAATCCCCATCACAGATCATATTATCTCCAAAACTGACCAAAATCACGTATGAAAGCTGGTTCTTCATTAAAATATCTTAGCAACATATATTGAAATCAAGTTCTTTTTTCTATTTATATCAGACATCAAGATATCAATTGGTAACAATAGCAATATTCCACATCTTTTGGCAATCAATAAAAATCTCTTCCTTTACAAAAAAAAAACAAACCTTTTTTCTGCCCCTTTAATCATTAACTTCTCCATATGAAAAGGGCTTAAAGATATAGTTTTCTTAACACTTACAATCAAGTATAATTTACCATGCAAAGCTGAATACAGTTCTGCAAAGGAAAAAAAAATGACCTCTAATGAAATGAGAACTCTCAATCATTTCTGATGAAAAGACCAGAGCTGAGTAGGAACTCTGAAATAGAAACACGAGAATCTAGAGAAATCTAGAAAGATTAATGCATTTAAGTAAATGGAAGGGAGCTATGGAATTATGTAGTACTAACATTTCACTAAGGAGAGAAGAAACAAACATCTAATAATTTAATGTCTTCAAAAGGCATTGAGAGAGTTAAAGAATAAAAAAATAGAGGTCATGGCGATGCATTGGTCCTTTTCAAAGGATTTCAAGAGGGGCATCTAGGTGGCATAGTGGATAGGACTCTGGACCTCGAGTCAGGAGGATCATGAGTTCAGATCCCAGCTCAGATACTTAATAATTACCTAGCTGTGTGATAACCCTATTGCCTTGCAAAATGTCAAAAAAAAATTATTTAGAGAGGAAAAAATCTAATAAGAGAAATACGCTAGTGTAGAGAGGAGGAGAAAGAGGGATGAAATGTGCTGTTTTTCATAATTGTAATACTTGAGAAGAATATTCAAAAATGTTGGACAGGGTAGCAGAAGTGGGCATCAGAAGACCCTCAGTTTTATCTGAAACAATGAGAAATGAACACATATATACAAAACGCATATATTCAAAGAATTTGGTGTAGAAGTATATTAATCTCAAAAAGAAAAACAAGTGAATCAGAGTGAGGTGGGGGATGGGGTATTAAGAAGGAGTCTAATACTGTGGAGGAAATGGTGAGAAGCAAAACATACCTGCTAATATTGAACCAAGTGTCATGTGGGGCAGGAAAGAGGGAAAAAACCTGCAACCCAAGGGGGCTTATCCCTTAGATTTCCCTTTAAAATTTTTCGGAAGAGCTGAATAAATTGTTGCATGTGAATATAGTCTAATGTAATTGTGCCATAAAAGAGATAATGTGTGATAAAATAGACAATTTCAGAGAATGCTGTGGAGTGTAAACTGACACTGAATGAAATGAGCAGAACCAAGAGTACAATCTATAAAAGAAAAGAAAAACAACTTTGAGAGACTGAAGAACTCTGATCAATGAAATGACCAACAATGTTTCCAGAGTATCTATGATGAACTATATTATCCAGCTCTTGAAAGAGAGGTGATGGGGAGAAGGTACAGAGTCCTGTTTTTGAACATGCTCACTATATGGTTTCATTTTACTTGCTATGATGATTTGTTACAAGTTTTTTTGTTCCTCACTCAGGTTTTGAAGGTGAGAGAGATTAGCAACATTAATGCCAAAAGCATGAGTGAAGGGAGATTATAACATATTTTAAATATATTGAAGGAAGAAGTTCAGAAGAAAACTCAAAGAAACAAAACAATTTGGAAAAGTAATATGTAAAAATTATTCTATTTTTTAAAAGTAAGCAGTATAACTTAGAGATTTATGTTTTCTTTTTGAGTTCTGTTGGGTATATGGAAATTATCTTTTTTTGATGATTAAAGTTCCAAATAAAAAAAAAATTAAACTTAAGTACTTCTCTCAATTTCAGAGCCTAATATAATTTCAAGAAAAGGGAAATTTCTACTACCCCTGCCTCCTTCCAGATGTATATTAGATAATAATGCAACTAGTCCATTAGTTTTCAAATATATTTTAACCTATAATTCCAATAATTACACATATTAACTGTAATTGTATGCTTTTTGAAGTCTGGAATGCCAAGATTTAAATTTGCATGTAGGCAAAAGAAATTCTCATTTAAATGTGTACAAATGGATTTTATGCAATCTTTGTGTGGCCTTTTATTAAATCCTCTTGTTAGATAATAACAAGCTCAAGAAACTGTAACCTAAAGAATATGCTTGTTTTATGTGTTTAAAAAAAAATCCAGGTAAAATTAAATATCCATTTTTCACCTACAGATGTCTCCAGTAGTCAAAATTATCTATAGAATCTTAAAATAAGGTTCTGATTGTTCAATCATGACTGACTCAATGTAACCCTGTTTGAAATTTTCTTAGCACTTTTGAAGTTTTCATGGCAAAGATACTTGAATGGGTTTGCCATTTTTCTTCTCCAGTTCATTTTAAGAATGAGGAAAATGAAGCAAACTAGGCTAAGTGACTTGTCCAGGGTCACACTGCTAATGAATATATGAGTCCCGATTTGAATTCAAGAAGATGAATCTTCCTGAATTCAAGTCTGGCACTCTATCAACTGTGCCACTGACCTGCCCTTGATGGTATGAACAATTTCACTGGAAATGAGAAAATTACAAGTTGTCCATTCTTTTAACATCTAAATCACCAAGGAAGTGCTGCCAGATTTAAAACAAAACTCAATACTTTATGAGGAAAAAAGGTGAAATAGGTCCTTATAATCTATGCCAACAGTCATTAATGGGATTTTTTGAGCACCTTCAAAAATGTATAATTCTTTATTTAATGCTAAGAATGTAGGAAAGGAATTGGGGGGGGGAGAGGATATCCTAAAGGAGATTAAAATCAAATTACATAGATAGTCCAAATGAAAATAAAGTACACATCAATTTTAAAGATATATTAAGTGTTCATTTATGTGGTATTATATAAATGGCATTAAAACTTGACATTGCTTTCATTGCATTTAAAATTATTTTTAAGTATATATGCTGTAACTATAAAATAAAAAGAATGAGTTCTTACCTAGTCTAACTTAGAAATTAATGTCTTTATTTTATAGGTACATCTCTTATAGGTAAATTATTTCTAGACTTCTATTCCCCAAAGTAATTATTTAAGTAAAACTACTTTGCTTAATACTCCTAAGAAAAATATGTTAACTTAGTTCTTGAAGTGTTGTGAAACTCAAGTGTTCATTTAAATATTTTCATTGTCTCTATGGAAAATGAATGTGAAAAATACAAATACACAGGATCATGGATTTTGAATAAGAAGGGATCTGAGTGATCCTCTAGTTCAACCCCTCATTTTACAGATGAAGAAACCAAGATCAAGAGAGGCTAAAGACTCTTATTGCCTAATGCCACAATTAATACCAACACGTTGTTAATTGGCAGGGTCATTATTTAAAACCCAGGTCTTTAGAGTTTTAAATCCAGCAAACTACTGTACTGTAGATACCATATAAATGGCCCAACATTATCATTTTCCTATTGGATATTTCAAACTGTAAGGAATATCTCAACTCATCATAACCCAACTTCAAACTCAAAATACCTCAAATAAAACTTATTTGCTTTATCCCTCTCCCAAAATTCCGTGATTCTTTCAACAGTACACTAACATTCTTTCCATCAGTATCAATCTCATAACCTCAATATTATCCTCAATTCCTCACTCGCCCTACTCCATTTAACCAATCAGGTTTTACTACATCCCTTCTATTCAACCTCTCTTATTAATTATACTACCACCATATTAGTTCAGATGCTAACCATCTTTTATCTGGACTGCTCCCTTCTCCAATTTGTTCTCCAAATACTGTTTTTGTTGTGTTTTTTTTTTAAAGTGCAACTCTGAACACATTACTACCCTATTTGATAAACGTTAGTTTGCCTCTCATATAAAAATACAGATTGCTTCTTTGCCTTCTGGAATATCATATTCTAAGCCCTCTCAATCTTTAATATGGAAACTACTCAGTCTTGTGTGATCCCTACTAAGGCACCAAGATAACAGAATTTTTTCTTTGTGGTTGCTTGCAGAATTTTTTTCCTTGATCTGGGAGCTCTGGAATTTGGCTATAATATTCCCAGGATTTTTCATTTGGGGATCTCTTTCAGGAGGTGATTGTTAAATTCTTTCATTTTCTATTTTACACTCTGGATTTTTATCTATCTATCTATCTAGTTTTTGGGGTTTTTTTTTTGAATTTTTTGAAGCAATTGGTATTGTGACTTGCCTACAGTCACACAGTTAGAAATGTCTGAAGCCAAATTTGAATTCAGATACTCTTGATTCCAGGACAGGTACTCTATTCACTGTAATCACCTAGCTGGTTGGGTTTAAAACTCTTGGATAAGCATCATTTAACTCTGAGAAGACTCTTTTCGGAGAAGTAGTTCCTTTGAACTTTATATCCTTTACCAACCTGAACAAACCTACCCTTTCCTGCCATATTCTATATCATACTTTCCACACAGTATGATCCAGCCAAATTGGTATAAACCAATCTCTGAGTCACTAAATCCTTTCTTTGGAATGGCAGAGGGCATTCCTTTTAACAGGAAGAACTAGAAAAATAAAATCCCAAAGCCTTTCTTCAGAATAGGGTTTAGAACTTTCAAAACTTTCAGGTTAACACTCTATGGCTGCATGGAACATCACACCCTCCCCTTCCCTTTCAGTTTCATTTTATCTATTTATCATATTTTCTCTCATTAGATTATAAACCTCTGGAAGGCAGGAACATGTCTTTCTCTTCTTATTTGTATCCTTAGTGCTTAGCACAGTACCTATCACTTCATAGACACAATAAATACTTATTGAATTAAATTTCACTGAAATATATTTTTTCTCTCTTTCTTCTCTGAAATTTCTCAATGAAACTTCTTTCCATTGTTCTTGAGATAAAATTTTTCACTGCCTTTGGACATCTTCCTTTAAAAAAAAGGTGAACTAGTTGATGCAGTGTATATAATTCTCTATCAAGAAGACCTGAGTTCAAATTTGACCTTAGACATTTATTATCTGTCACCTTGAGTATATCAATTAATCTGTCTCAGTTTTCTCAACAGCAGAATAGGGATAATAACAGTACCTACCATGCAAATATGAATGTATTGTTTAAATGTTTAACATAGGGCCTATCAAATAATAGGCAAACTTAATAAATACTTGTTTTCTTCTTCCTAAAATATTGGATTTTGTTACCAAGCTTCTCCCATTTGCAAGGAGATTTAAGTGGTTGGGGCTAATATAGTTTCTGAACTCTTTCACTCTCCTCATTATGGCCACTGTTTTGCATTTGATTACATTTCTATAAGAAAAGATTATTTTTTAAAAAGCTTAAAATTGACTACAGATTGAATTGGACCTACTATAATCATACACATTGTCTTCTTATTTGATCCTTTCTTTCCTTTATCTAATCTTAAATCAGTTGATAATCTGACTACACACAGGGATAACTGATTCTAAAATATTGCAAAGTCCACAACTGTTTTTTTCTTGTTTGTTAGGATATAATCCATTTCTTTTAAAAAAAATTAGTGTTTATTGTTCCAAACACCTTCCAATTCTTTTCTTCCAACAAGTTGCCAAGATTATTAGGCATCAAGTATCTGAGTGGGCTATAATATATACTCTCGCTATATATCTATATCTATAGAGATATAGATATGTAGATATAGATAGATATGTAAAGAGATAGATAGATATGTGTAGTCTATAACTACTTTCATTTCCTAATTCTGTTTTTAGTTTCGTTTTTATTTTTTTTTTGCAAGGTAATGAGGTTAAGTGGCTTGCCCAAGGTCACACAGCTAGGTAATTATTAAGTGTCTGAGGCCAGATTTGAACTCTGGTACTCCTGACTCCAGGGCCGGTGCTCTATCCATTGTGCCACCTAGCCCCCCCCCCCCCCATTTCCTAATTCTTGACAATGTTTTCCAGCAGTTTTCAATTTCCTTTCCTAGTCACACAGTCTTCTTGAGGTCATAATATTATAGTATATATTGACTTAATTTAGAAAATCTTGTCTAATTCCCCAAGTGTCTTAAATGTAGTCTCTCCTTAACTATATTTAAGAATCCTTTATATTTTCTAGACTAAGCTCAGGTTCCTTTCTTAATTTTCCTTATTAGTACTCTTTCTTAAAATTATCTTATACATACTTATCTTTATTTAGTTCTTTTATACTACCAAAAAATGTAAACTTTTTTTAAAATCAGGATCATTTAAAAAATTTTGTCTTCATATTTCCCAGAACCCAGTACAATGCCTTATGGGCATTTAATAAGTGCTTGCTGAATTGAATTTATTCTTAAGAATTGGTCTTGATGAGTAAGCTTCAATCAGTCTTTTTATTATATTCATCTGAGTATCAACTGCTAGGTTAACTTAACCAAATATTATTGACAGATATTTGCTCCTTTCTTTGGGGAAACTCATGTACCTATATTTGATGGATTCAAATAATATGAGATTTTATAGATATAGTTATTATCTTTACTGAAAGAGATTACAGCTCCTCTTGCACATTTGTGGATATTCACTGTTAACCAAAATTTCTGGAGATAAGCCGCTCCAACTTAGGCTGACCTTTGCATGAAAGTTAGAGAGAGCATTCCTAGGACAATCAGCAAAGTCTTTCTGGCTGGGCAGTGGCTACCAGTTATACTACTAGCATAGCTTTTGAGAATCCAGGATCAATTCAAGAACATTTGGTTGCAATTACAATATTCCTGCATGCCCATAATTCCCTGCATCAAAAGGAGACTTCAATAGAGAATATAAATATAAGTGTATATGTATATAAAGGACACATAGATCAATCAATAGTAATTTTCAAATTAAACCCATTGCTACTCGAGCTCATATTGAAGATTATTTTAGATTTTAATTAAACTACCAATGGAAAAGAATGACCAAAGGAGAACAATGGAGTAAAAACAGATAAATAAACTTTAAAAATAAAGGCTGAGGATAATGTAATCATATGGTTTTCAAAGAGAAACAGAGTTACCTGAATATAATTTGTTCATGGAGTTACATAATATTCTGAAGGCTAGCAGTCATCCTATATCAATACTAGAAACAAATCAAACTTAAAAGTTTCCATTGCAGCTGAAAAGATTTAGACAGAATTTCACCATTTCCTAAGTGAATATTACTAGAATAAATCAACTAAAAAAATATAGAATTTATATCTATGCACAATTGGTGGAAAATCTTAACAAATACCACAACAATAGGAATTAACATCTAAAAGTTTCTTAAACATGTACTTAGGTGGGGGAAAAAATTCATAGCAACCCAACAAGTTGCAAGAAGCTTAGAATCTCACGAAAGCTTTTAGAGTTCACACCACCTTTTATTAATCACTAAATGTGATCCTAGTCATAGACTGTATCTATTATCTGAAGAGCAGCTAATTAGGTATAGAAAAGCTTATAACCAATACTTCATACTAAGTGATGAATTCTTTGGCCCAAGCAACCTATGAAACAAAGAAAAATACACAATTTTGATTAGTCCTGCGCAGTTCCTTTATGCTTCTTCAGTGATAGCACAGAATGGAAGAAAAGGTGACAGAGAGTCTATGCATAATAGATTTAAATAACCAAATAATAAAATAATTCAAATATTTCATATATATATATATATGTAAGAATTTCTCTTTTTAGAAGACATGACAACAATCACAGCAAGGGAAGGGGGTAGAAAGAGTTAAAGGAATAAATGTTCTGTGATCTAGTTCAATGTTCCCATAATATAAAGGAAGGTAAAAGGTGCTACAGTGGGGAACTGTCATATTGTACAGGGTTGGGGTCTTTACGCACCTCTCACTAAGTGTGTTTAATAACCTATTTATCTCTGGGTTTAAGTTGCTCCTCTGTTCTCACACTAGCAGGTCTAAATTCCCAGACAAAGCACCATAGGATTATATTCCAAATCTCTAAAGATCTTATACCTAATCTTATAGGAGAAATAGGTTCAGGCAATCCTACTTTTACTACACTTCTCTTTATCGCACTTTGGAAATACTGCATTTTCTCCCAAGTTAAAGGTTTGTGGCAACCTTGTTTGGATTAAGTCTATATGTGCTATTTTTCCAAACACATGTGCTCATATTGTATCTCTGTGTCACATTTGGTAATTCTCACAATATTTCAAACTCTTTCATTATTATTATTATTATTATATCTGTTATGATGATCTATGATTAGGGATCTTTGATGTTACTATTGTAATTGTTTGGGAGCACTACAAACTGCACCCATATAAAACAGTGAACTTAATAAATGTTGTGTGTTCTGACTACTTCACTAACTAGTCATTCTCTCCTCAGGCCTCCCTATTCCCTGAGACACAACAGTATTTAAATTAGGCCAATTAATAACCCTACAATGCTTCCTAAGTGTTCAAGTCAAAGGAAGAGCCAATGAAAGAGACCTTCTTTGTTATCATATTTTAAGAAATTGTCATAGCCACCCCAACCTTCAGCAACAACCACACCTAACAGCCATCAGCATTAATGGAGGCAAGGACTTCCACCAGTAAAAAGAATTTGACTTGCTGTCCCAGATGACGGTTAGCATTTCTTAGCAACAAAGTATTTTTAAATTAAGGTATGTTCATTTTTTAAGACATAATATTAGTCTTTTTATATGGGTTTTTAGAGGGATCACTGCGAATTGCTCCTTGTTTTGTAAATTTGCAGAAATTTGCATTTGGAGATAATTGTGATTTTCATTTGTACATGTATGATTGCATTTAACATAACATTTGGCTATTTTGAGACATTACTACATGGCACTGGGTAAGTAAGTGAAAGGACATTAATTATGCCTCCTCAGAGACCATAGAGAACTCCTCTGAAATTGGGACAAGGACGATGTTAAAAAAAAAAATGCATCCCTGCACATTTTTCAGGTACAGCACATTTCAAACAGGGGAAATGTGTAACCCAGTAAAGTCTGGGCACGCCCAATTCACCTTTCATGGAGATGCCCTTGAGGAGCCCTTGGGGCATGTCCAGGTTGCCTAATGGATCTTGATCTCTTTGATTTGCTGACAGGGGCTTTAAAACTAGTGAAACAAAGTCACTTCCCCTCTCTTTTCTTACTAATCTTTTTTTTTCTTTTCCTTTCTTTTTATCCATTCTTATCTGCTGTATCCAGAGGGTGAAGAACCCAGTTGACCCACAGCAACCAGTGAGAGGACTTAGCTTCCCTGCTCTCTAATTGACACTGGTTTCTAGTGAAAGCCCTTGGGGCTCAAGTCCCTGGTCCCTGATTTCTCAGGCTTCCATACCAGATCACATTGCTGTCCCATTCTGCCTGCAATCCTTGGAGTCCCAGGCTCACCTTGAATTTAGAATTGGATCTGTGCTGTATGGGAACCTAGCTAAACAATGAACTTAAAACCCATCTTAAATTCGATTGAATAAGCATTTATTACACGTGCAGTCTCAAATGAAAAAGAAAAGCAGTTCTTGCCCTGGAAGAGCTTACAATATAGTGAGGGGAGACAAGAACAAAAGGAAGCTGGAAAGGCAGGGTGGCACAGGGGATAGCCCATAGAGGGGCATCATATTTCTATTTCATGGAGTTCAAACTAAATAGAACTGCAGATGGAAAGTGGAGAGACCTTCTCCTTACCAGAGACACATGTTGTAGTGGCGGGTAGGAGGATTATGCTGCCCAAATATTGGGGGACTTTATACCTTTTGTAGTAAATATTTTTGTGTTAAGAGTTAATCTAATTATTGGTAGCAGGAGACCACATTCTATAATGACTAGAACACCACTGGTAGCAGTTGCAGACTTTAATGATGGCTTTGTTCTTGAGGAGACCATGACATCAGGGAGGTGATGCCATGACAAGCAAGTGAATTGGATTTGAGTGAGGGGAGGCTGTGCTAAGTCACCAGCCTCACTTTTTCCTCTGAAACCATCTGGGTCCAGTGGCCAGATATATGGATCAGGATGATTGGAGATGGTACTGGATGTGAGGCAATCAGTGACTTGCTCAAGTTCTCACAGCTAGTGTCATGTCTGAGGCTGGATTTGAACTCAAGTCCTCTGGACTACAGGGCTGGTGCTCTATGCACTGCACTACCTAGCTGCCCTAATACATATTAGGTATTTGCAGCCAATAGTAGAGAGCTTCAGTCTCCCAATTATCTTAAAATCCTTTGGGGTTCTTCATTTGTTAGTAAAGACTAGGTAGGTTAGAGAAACCTGACTTCCAGTCAGTGGGAGCCAGGATTATATCCATTTTACCCTCATTAGTAATAAAATAATTTTATGGAGTTTACTTGACTTAGCATTATGCTTTGCAACTCTAGAATTCTCACCATAGTAGTTTGTATGTTGCTGGAACTGGTTTCTACAATTTCACATTTCTCTAGTTTTAACAAGTAAAATATTTTTCTCTGCCTTGGGTTATTGCTAAGTTATTATAGTGCATATAGTGCTGAAGACCTGAATTCAAATTCAGCATCAAACTCTTATTTGTGAAAAAATTATTATTAATAAGCAATGATTTGGGAAGATTCAGAGTTTTCCCCTTTTTCTTAAGTCCTCAATTCAAGGCTCAGCCTCAGAAGGACAAGACTTTATAGTAGACAGGATTAACATTCTCCTCAATCTAGGAATTGCTAACCAACACAGCCTTATTAGGAATTTATCTCAAATGAAACTTTGGTCCATTGTATTCTACTCTGGTTTGGGTGGGGGGATCTAGAACCTTTTATCTGGAAGTAAATGACAATCCAAGTCAAGTCCACTAGCCTCTCTTTATAGTATTTAGTCTCTCTCATTACTTATTAACCAGAGTTGATTGCTACCCTCAGGAACACCCACCCTCCAAGGGCATATAAGCGTTGATTGGGTTCCATGAGGGGTTTCTGGCATTTCAGAGTGTCACTGATCCTTTTATTAATAACATACTAGCATTATTAATAAAATGGTTAATTACCCAGAAACTAAGTCTCTTAAACTTTTTAAAAGTCACAGTAGCTGGATGACCTTGGGTGAGTCATTTAACCTCTATCTGACCCAGTTACTTCAACTGTAAAATGGGAATAATACTATTATGTACCTCCCAGGCTTATTGTGAGAACCAAATGAGATAATATTTATAAAGCACTTATCATGGTACTTGGAATAAAATAGGTGATTGAAGTCCCCAAATTTATACCCCAGATGATTATTTTTCTCCCAAACTGTTCAAATCTCATCCGAATAACACTTGTTCTTCATATACATATTTTGGCAGTTAATAATAAGAAAAGTTCTGACATAAAAATTTGGCATCAAATTGTTTATCCATAATAGTGATAATTCACACCATTTGGTAATTAATACAAATTTCTTCTTTTTACACAAAAAAATCACTTTTTCTAACTTTTTTGTCATTTACTGTTCCATATGAAAAAGGCCTTAAAGAAACAGTATATCTAACAATTCATTTTGGAACATATGATAATGTATGATTCATCCTTTTTCCACCATAACAGCAGCAATCTTCCAGCCTATACACTAACCCACCAACCAATCTGATTATGGCCAAATCTGACCAACACCTGGCTGTCAAGTAAAGATTTTCAGAATAAAAAAAGACATTGCTGTATTTGCTGATTTGGCTGGCTCCTTAGAACTGGAATAATACCCATGGTTCCTGGTTTCTTCCCCTCAGTGTTTCCTTTCCCCCAGTTTACATAAACCTCCATCCATCTGAACTAGACATGATCCTCTTCAGTGTTCCCTTAGTAGACCATCTCTCCTAGGCTTCTGCTTCAGCCTAGAATCAGGGATGGGATTAGTGATCAAAAACATAAGAAAAGGATGGACAGAAAAGGTTAAAGGAGATGGGAAACATGACTTCAGTTTGTCATTCCAAGTCAGATTTTGGGTGCTAAGACATGAATTTCTGTTCTCCAGATGGTCTTCACAGCCTGAAACTTTGGGTACTTTAAATAGGAAGACAAACTTGTATAGTATCTTGAAAAAGAACAATCAAAATGTTGAGGAATTTTTATGTATTTCTTTTGCAGAACAGTATTACCTCTCCTTTGTTTGTTTAGTTGCCCCCCCACTTTTTTTTGCTATAAACACATATACCCAAACCTGGAATCTTTACTGATAAAACTTTTAAGAGTGTTGAACTTGAAATTCATTACATATAACAATTCAACTCTGCATATCACAACACAAATTCAGCTACTAATATTAGTGATGGAGCTTATTTGCCTTTGATGACAAAAGATAGTTAAGTTTTAATTATTATTTTCATCCTTTTCTGATTTAGGAGACAAGTTGTTATAGAGTTTTGGTTTGGTTCAAGTCATACAAGAGGTTTATTTTTCTCTTCTGCCTAAGTGCTAAAAAGATTTACATCCACAGGACTTTATTTAAATTTTGAGAGGAAAACAAACTTGGTAAATTTGTAGGTCAAAAGCAACTGCTTAGTGGAAATTATGAGCAGTTTTAAAATGGGATATTGTAGCAACTTGTGTTCACTGCTGCCAACAGTTTTGCTTAATTCTTCACTTAAGGTTTTATGGATAAAAATATAACAATCCTCTCAGAAGTATCCAACAGGGTATAAAATAAAATTGAGACATTCTGCCAGTATTATAAACATTTGCGCTGCTAGATTTTGGACTGGTTGAAAGAAATAAGACAGCCTGTTAGGTATCTGAATATAGAGTATATTGGAATTACACCATATGTGTTCCAAAGAAACATCTGACGTAGTTATGAACATGCTTTTGATTTATTAGTTCACTTCTGTACAGATGTGTCATTTCTTGATTCTTTCATTATTGTCACACTTTTGATGCAATCAACAGTCATGGTCTCTCCCCTTCAATTCTTAGGAGAAAATATAATTACCAGGGAAATCTACTGGGGTAACAGCACTTTTTATAGCAGTTTTTTTTTCTTCTTTATGCTGCCATTTTTAAAGAGTAAATAAATGAGGTGGTTTAGTGACAATCTACTTATTGACACATTCTCTAATTTTCACTAGCTCAATTGGGCAATCAATTTTGAAAGTTTATGAAGGACAAAACTTACATCTCTTTTTTCCCCTAAAAATCTGAATTTTTTAAAATGGTAATTATGAAATTAGCAGATCACTCAATTATAGGATTTTTAGTAGAAAGATTGTTAGATATAAATACAACCCTTTCATTTAACTGTTGAAGAAACAACTCAGTGCTGAAACTAAAATATCAAGGATCACAAAAATGAAGTAGCAGAGACTGAAGTTGAATTCAGGATCCATTGTTTTTCCTGCTATCTGAAATGAAAAATTAAAGAAATATTGTTATTGAAATCTAATTCTGCTAGGTCCTAGTAGCCAATAAAAGACCTTGAATATAATTTAGTCCAGCTCCTCCTTCCACAGATGAGAAAAAACCAAGGCCTCCAACAACTTAAATGACATAGCCAAAATCACAGTTAGTTAACTGAAGAACCAAAAATTCTTCTTTGCAATGTATTTCTTTTATCATCAATGATTTGAAGGCATCTTGCCCCATTTTCTTTTCAAAGATAGAGGACAGTGGGTTTGGAAAACTTCATATAATATCATACTATTTTTGATAAATTTGTTAATTTCACTGATTTTTTTTTCCTTCTACTCTCTGGAATAACATCAGGAAAGGGATATATTGGAAAATCTATTTTGCAATGCTATCAATAGCCCAGATGCCATCAATAAAATTTATTCTTGATAAAAACATAGTACACTGATTCTTAAAATAGTTCCTAAAAATTTCTAATTTTCCATTGCAGCTTGTAGAATTTCAGTGAATTAGAAAGTGGTTATTTGGGTTGTGAGTGCTGTCAAAGAAATGTCAGACTCTTGAAATGGCTAGTGCAAAGTCCCATAGATTCTTCTCATCTAATTTCGGTGACATGGAAATTACTGAGGAGGAAAATTCTGGACATAAGGAAGAGCATTCATGTAGTGGCCCTCTTCAGGGAGCAGGCCCACTAGGTTAAGTGTGGCTCAGAAGCATTTCACTCCATCTTGTTGTGGGCGATGATGACCACAAGCTAAGTAAAGAACCTTTATCACTCTGACAGAGATGAGTCTGAAGAGTAGAAGCAGTCAATGAGAGTTTTATTCTTCCCTGCTTAGCACCTTAAAAAAAAAAAGACTTCACTAAAAGCTAAGGAGAAGATGATTCTGTTCCCCACTGAGGATTACATAGTAGTTGTTTTTTTTAAAGGTTTGTCCCTCAATTGCTTGTACAGATAACATTTATATAACACTTTAAGGTTTATACCATATTTTACATATAATATCCCAGTTGATCCTTTTTTACATTTTACATACAAGTAAACTAACTAAAGAGAACTTTAGTGGCAGGCCAAAATTCACACAGCTAGCAAGTGCCAGCACCACCTCTTTGACAATATTGTTATTACTTATTAATGTCTCCTCTTTCCCATAATAAAAATGAAAATCAAGATACTGCTACATCTTTGTCTGATGTGACCAATAATTCTTTTGGGGGTAGAAATGAAGAAAGGAAGCTCCATCTATATTTAAAGTGACAAAGATAAAACTATTCTTTGGATGGAGTTGCTGGGGAACAGCAAAGGAGACCTTGTCGTTTCCCATCAGACCTAGAGAAAATAAATAAACCAAAAAAAAAAAAACTCCAAACCCCCCCCCAAAATACCAAAACAAAAACAAAAACAAAAAAAGCCTAATGCAAGCTGCTGACAAGAGAAAAAGGCTCATGCAACAAAGGATGAGGAAATTGGTGCTGCCATTGCTGAAGCAGTGTTTCACTTTACATTGAAAGGATTGTCTGGCATCTAAACCCAAACCTCACCAGACTTTGCCAGTGTTTGAGCATGTACACATGCACAAACACACACCTCTTTCCTTTTCATTACTACCATATAATTTAGTGACACAGGTCTCTTTGTTATTCCTTGAACAAGTTATTGCCCCATTCTATTTTCAATGACTGTGCCTATGCTTGGAATGCTCTCCCTCCTCATCTCTGCCTCGAGGTCTTAACTTCCCCCAGGTCCCCACTAAAATTCCACATTCTAGAGGAAGCTTTTCCTGCGATGATTATTATCTTATCTATTCTGTATATAGTTTTTTTGTACATAGTTATTCATTAAAATTGAACTCCTCTAGAGCAGAGACTCTCTTTTGCCTTTGTATCCTCATTGCTAGAATTCTTTGATTGGCAAATAGGAGGCATTTAAAAATATTTATTTTTGAACACTAATATCACTTAATTACTTAGAATCTTATATTCTTCCCTGCAATGACTGTTTCAAACCTTTACTACTCTCCTTGTCATCAAACTCACCCTAATCCGCTTACTTTCAGAATATCTTATTTCCTACTTTATAACAAAAGTCAAAGTTATTCAATATTAGAGTACTCCAATTCCCTCCCCACTTCATAACTAAAAACTTCTGTATTTTCACCTGCTAATTCTTTATTTCTAAGGGAGTCATGTTTGTTAGTGAGTAGTAAAGGTTCACAGATACCAAATCAATCCAGCTCTTATACCATAATGCCATGTTATCTTTCCTAACATGATTTTGAAGGCCATTCTTAGTCTCTACAGTCCTTAGGAGGTTAAAATATTTTCAGGGTCACAGACAGGCATTAAGATCATTAAAAGCCAAGGGACTTAACTCAGAAACCAAAGATAATGAAGTCTTTAGGAAATCATCTAGGCTGGTGTTGATACCTGAACAAGAATTACCTTTACCACATTCTCAACAAAAGGTCATCCACGCACAATGAAAATAGAAAAAAAAATGTGGGAAAAGAGAATTTGTAATTAAATTATTCTATCCCCATCTATCTGTTCTTATATCCCCAAATGCTAATTTTAACTTTCTTACTGAAGCAGGAAATAAAATGATCAATTGAGAGTAAAAGGATTAGAGTGAGAGCTCATTGACCAGGACAATAGTATAAAGTTTTGAAATCAGCATTGCAGGGAGCAATAGAAAATAAATAAAAAGATCTGGAATTACAATGATTAGTGTTAACCAATAAGTCATACATATATATTATATTTAAGTATACATAAAAACTAATTTCCAAGTCACTGCTAGCCTGGATGATAAGACTAAATAATCTTATATAAACATACATACTTGTGTTTACATATATACATACATACATACATATATGCATACATGCACACACACACACACCTTTAATAATTACTCTCCATCTCCTGGCAGTCGAATAATTCTGATGTAAATAATTTCTGATGTAAGTGGCAAAGTGATTAACTACTATTCATACCTATTCAATTGCACTTAAAAAGCTTTTAGAAGCTCTTTTAGAGTATTGTTATTGTTGATAGCCACTGCAACTCTCCAGAGAGGAAACTATACTTCCTGACTAAAGAGGATCCTGGAGTTAATGTTATCTGAATAACATTGCCACTGTGTCTTCCCTTCCTCTTCATGATACTCTCTTAATTAACAGTAAAACACTGAATTTTAGAATTAGGAGGGACCCATGCCATCCTTGAACAAAATTTCCTTCTACATTTCCAACAAAAGGACATTCATATACAATGAAAATAGCAAAAATATATAGAATTTAAAATACTTATAAATGTATACTCTTAAATTTATCTACCTGAAATGGGAAAGCTTCTTTTCCTTTGCTCTTCCTACAAAATATGAAACTATCCAAATTCAAGAACAGGAACTAAATTTAAAAACTAAGCCAGCAAGAAATGGAGAGGGAGGAATCAAAGCTAACAATGTCTTTGGACCTCTAGCCTGCTGAACAGATGAGGCCATGTTTATTCCAAAGTAGACTGAAGACCTTGAGATAATGAAGTATTAAATCAAGCTATTATAAAGACTAGATGATGGAACAAATAATGTTTACCCTTTAGAGGAGAAGACTTAAGAAGAATACAATAGCTGTCTTCAAATGTTTGAAAGGTTGTCATGTAGAGAAGAGATAGAACTTATAGGTACCATGTGCAGGAGTTATAAAGGAATACATTTTGGTTTTATATAAAGAAAACACTTCCTAATAATTGGAGCAGCCCAAAAGTAGGATGTACTATCTTGGAGATAGTAACTTTTCTACCACTCATTGGTAGTCTTTATATATAAATTTAACAAGGAATTTAAAGAAAATTAAATAGAAGGAATTCTCGTGTAGGGGTTGAGGATTTTCTTTCCTATACTCTCCATCTCTGGCTTAGTTGATTTAGCCATGGGATGTGGTGGAAGGAAAAAGTGTTGATGTGGTAATAAGGTGTTAAATTCCAGTGACCCCTTTCCAAAGTACAAACTCTCTGAGTGAGAAGGGGCAAGAAGATTGGGTGAGCTAAAAGTTAGCTACCCCACTGAGGCTATAAATAGTCAAACTCTGCAGATAGCCAGCAAGTCAGGAATTTTATAGTCCAAAAGTTTAAATGATTATAGGTCAGGAGCTAACTTTAGAGGAGACACCTCCAGTGATAAGAGTAAAATTTCTCTTTTCTTCTCTTTTCCCCTCCATATCCTCCAGTAGAACTGCTCATACCAACTATCCAACAGGTAGAAAGTTAATTTGAGAAATACAATTGAAGAAGCAGAGACAGTCACTACAAGAAAGATATGGATATTCTAAGGAAGAAGCAGCATTGAGGAGTGTGACTTTTGGCAGCAGAGAAGAAAGTTGGCTATAAAAATCAAGAGTGCTAGCCTTGCAGATCAAGAATACTAGAGGGGGCGGCTAGGTGGCGCAGTGGAGAAAGCACTGGCCCTGGAGTCAGGAGTACCTGGGTTCAAATCTGGTCTCAGACACTTAATAATTACCTAGCTCTGTGGCCTTGGGCAAGCCACTTAACCCCATTTGCCTTGCCCCCCAAAAAAAAATACTAGAACACTGAGTCACCTCGGTTATACATGTTCCTATCATTCTTTCGGAAGTACTGAGGATACAATGAAAGACAAAAACAAGATCCCTAGCTCTTAAGGAGATCACATTCTAATGAAGGAGTCAATATGAAAATAAGTATGTGCATGTAAGACATATCAGTCATTTGTTTGTTTTTGGCGGGGAGAATGTCTTGAAATAAAACATTAGAAGCTTCTGAGGCATGTTAGAAGTACAAAAATCTGGTACCAGAGAGTCTGAAATAATTACCACTCTGGCAATCCAGAACATGAAAGCAAGTACAAGTTAAGCAAATAATATAGAAGAATGATCAACTTCTCTTGGGTATAGGTAGAATTAAGTGTCTCCAGGAATTTTTCCAATTCTTAAATCCACAATTATTGCTGTTTGTTATATCAAATGAACAGCAGATATCAAAATGAATAATTTCAGCTTTTCCACTATTTAAGGCTTGATTTTAATTATCAAAGAATCTAGATGTTAGAAAATACTGTAATAATAATATGCAATTTAAACTCATCATTTGAGGGAGACTAAGGTCCAGTAAGCTTAACTGATTAATTGATGATAGCTATTGGCATAAGTAAGATTAGAACCAGATCTCCTGATTTGTAGTATATGAGTGCTCCTTATTATGTCACTTGCACAAATCTATGGGAGATATTCTTCTGATCAATTTTAATATAGCTATTCCTATATATACTGTACATATGTTCACATTAGTACCATCTTTTTTTTTTTTAAAAGAACAGAGAATTGCCAATTGGTTTTCTGTGTCTAGAACTGTTTCCAAGATGATTGGTAGGATGAAGTCTTCTTGAAGTAAAATTAGCCAGTCAACAAGAATTTATTGAAGTACTGAGGATACCATGAAAGACAAAAACAAGATCCCTGGACCTTAAGGAGATCACATTCTAATGAGGGAGTCAATTTGCAAATAAGTATGTGTGCACAAAATATATCAGTCAATTAGGTTGTCTCAGTAGGAAGAAACTAGTAGTTCTGAGGAGGTATAGGGGAAAAGGGAAAAAAAAACTTCCTACAAAAGGCAGAGTTTGAGGAAAGGTCAGGAGGCAGAAAAAAGGAAGGGAGGAGTCTACATACATTTAGTCAAAAAAAAAAGAGTGAATCTGGAAATAGGGAGTTTCATGTGTAAAGAACAACAGGTATGCCAATGTTTCTGCATCACAGAAAACATAGAAGAAAATGAGTAAGAAGCTGGAAAATGTACCAGAAGACTGTGAAGAACTTTAAATGGGAACAGTGTTTTTAATAGCAAAGAAAAGAAACCAATGGAGTTTTTTGAAGATCATGGTATGGTTACACTTACACATTAGGAAGATCATTTGGTCAGTTGAATAGAAGATAAATTACATTAGAAAAAGACAAGGCCAAAAGACCATTTAGGTGAGTGAAATAGTCCCAGGATAAGATGATGACTCCACACCAGGGTGGTGGCCGTGCATAAAAAAAAGAAGAAAGCATATAACAAGAGATGTTGAGAATTTAGAAACAAAAAGGTCTGTCAAAAGTTCAGATATGTGGAGTGAACCAAAAGAGAACAAGAGGAAAGGGAAGATATATTTTCTTTCTATTCTTATTTAGTGAATTCATTTCTAAGGTTATTGGTCTTTATTGTTTGTTTTTGGCTGTTATGAATTGTGGAAGCATTTCCCTGGATTCATTTATTCCCTGAAAAGGATACTAAATCTGGGTTGAAAGTATAAATACATATCAACTATAAATAAATAAGATAGAAAAATAAATAATTTGTATAAATTGTCTAAAGTTGAACTCATTCAGCATATTAAACAGATTTGTAGGTGAGAGTCCTGTTTCTTTAAAGGGACCTTCCAGTGCACTTGAAAGATGTTTAAGAAAATTAAATATTGCTATATATGGTTTTCTTCCACATTGTTTTTTAAAGTCTTAGAATAATTTTGAAGCAAAAATATAAAGATTTGTCTTCAGTTCAATATGTGTACGTTTCTGGTAAAAAAAATGCTTATTGTACTTTGAATAACTGCCTTTAATGATTCTTTAAAGTATAATTGGGGACACAAATAAGTGTATTTTAAATGAAATATCAAATTAAAAGTCACATCCATAAGTGTGCTTAGGAATCATATTTATTGCAAAATGTTTACTACAAATTCATATTGTCTTTATGCTGACATCTAAAATGAATTTGAATTTTCACACATTCTGACTCTTTATCTTTCAAATTCATATCCATAATAGTGTAACTGTGTCTTTTGAACTGGGAGAAATTTGATTTAAATCATTAGACAAAAAAACTAAGTCAGTGTTTCTACCAAAAATGCTTTCTTGTTTTGTTTACCTAAGTCTAGTATATATTCTTCACCCCTCAGATAAGTGTAACTTTCCAGTTTAAAATGTTTATACTAAAGTGATTCATTTCATTTTTTTCCAGATTTTATAGTATATTTTATTTTATAGTATATCTGAAAAATTAAAAAGGTTTTTGGTAATTTTAAAATAAATTTTCATTGAAGTCATGGAAAAGTGGATCATCTTTCAAATCAGTTGATATAACACTGATTTTGTCATATTTTGATTACAGAATAGTATTAATACGACCATCATTACAGCACATAAAAGTTGTTATGTTAGTTCACTACAAACCTTATGAATTTTGGAAATCTGTCTTCAAGAGCAAGCATATCTAATTTTTAAAACATCTTTAATTGTTTATATGGAAAAATAGAGCTTCTAATTTTAAAAAGAAAAGTATTTCCATAAGGCTAATTTGAAAAACAAAGCACATGCACAACTTACTCTTTACTATTTTTCTTTCTATTTATTTAGACACTGGAAAAATCCAGGTTCTCTAAGTGACTTCCATTGGTTTATGAAATCTTGAACATTTTATAATCATGCCTAGCATAAAAAGATCATAAGATTATAGATATAGAGCTGGAGGGAACTTCAGAGATCATCTAATACAACCTCCTCATTTTATCATAATGAGCTATTTATTTTGAAATTTAGGATTGAACCTCATATCAACTGTTGGGAATGTTAGAAGAAAATGAGCTTGGGAGAGATCATAAGAAATTCTAATAATAACCAACATTAAAAAAATAATAACCAACATTTATATAGAATTTTGTCATTTATAAAACATTTTTACCTAAGTCTCTCATTTGAACTCCACAACAACCTTGTGAGGTAAATTCTGCTGTTATTATTATTCATATTTTTAATGTGAAAGACTGAGGATCAGAAAGTCTACCTTGACATAGCTAGTTAAGTGTCAGAGATATGGGACAGGATTTGAACCTAACCCCAAGTTGAACATCCTATCCACTAACCCATTCTGTATTTATAAAACTTCATATAAAAGGTAGATAAGTTAGTCTTAACTACTATGTAAATAAATGAATGCATTTAAAACAAAACATTTAATTTGATTTTGATTTTTTAATTAGTGATTTGTATTATATGTGTTAAGCATACATGGATAGTCTTTAAATTGTTTCAGCACTCTTATTAGTTAGCACATTAGCATAAAGCTTTCCAAAAACAATCATTTTAAAAGAAAAATTGTCTTACATTATTAATTTCCCTGGATCATAAAACCTAAGTAAGTTTTGTTTTTACCAGCATTATCAAGGAGATAGATATAGATGTTTTAAGATTCCACAATAGCTTTTGGTTGATTTTGTACAAAATTAGTGTATATGGCCCAGACTTCTAGGAAAATGTATTTGAAGAAACATCATTAGTTACTAATAGAATTACCCCTTTAATACTTATGCAAGAACATAAAAGAACACAAAGAAGTATTTATTTAAAAAACAAAAAAGGGTTCATAACCTCAACTACCATCTCTAAAGACAAAGCACTTACTTAAAGAGCTTGATTCATTGTTATGCCAGGTTGTCATTGTCTGGTTATTCCCTGTCTATGAATTGATACTGTTTAACAAAATAAATTCATCTGAAATTCCATTACACAGCCAATGACTTCTGCATATTCAGCATCGACATAAGTGAACATGTAGCTACAGGGAAATCTTAGCTAACTGGAAAACTTACCGAATGAATCATTCTGGATAGCTGAGTTTTCCAGTTAGCTGACAACCAACTTTTTAAGTGATAGAATTTATTTTTAAATCAATTTGGCAAACATTATTAAGCACCTATTATGAGCAAAGCATTGTAGATGCTAGAGACACAAATATAAATGAGATTTTGTGCTCAATGAGCTTCTAATGCACAGGCTTAATGTCAGTTCCTTTCTCAAAAGCCTTTTGTCTAGGATAAAATACAAACTCAACCTGTCTGTTGAGGACCTTCACAATCTGTCCTCAACCGGTTTCCAGACATTTCAAACTCAAGCACTTTATGTTCCAGCCAAATCATACTAAACTTAGAATTGTATCTCCTGACTATGCTTTCATACAGAGTATCCCCATGGCTAGAGGACATATCTCCTTACCTCTACCTGTTTTCTTTTTTGTCTTAAATATTTTTGTTATATTTAAAGTTCCTAATTGTCCCCCTCCTTCTTATAGGATTCGTCCGATTGTCACTTTTTCCTCGAAGTTTATCACCCCAATTGTTAGAACTTTATTTATTTATCAGTGCATTGCCTTCTCTGTGCCTTGCTTCCCCTCGGGCGAATATATAAACTCTGAAAGAGGTGCTGCCTCATTGTTCTTTGAATTCCCAGTCTAGCTAGCTTTGACTTAAAGGGCACAAAGCGGTGCTTTAGAAGTATTTGTCAAACTGAATTGCGTTGCTGACGTTATGTTTGAAATCCCTATTTATGCAGAGCTTGATAATGAAATTTTCCTTTTCTCTTGAAACGTCCCATCTTCCTTTTCTGGATGATGTTGAGGTCTGCGGGTTGGTCAGTGAGGTGGCAATGACTGACAGGTGGGACAATGGTGTTAATGCCAATTACGGTACCAAGGTGAGCGCTATGGGTGTCTCGTGAAAAGAACTTCCTAATGGCTCGTGTACCTGTAGTACAATGGCACCCCTAGGGGCAAGCTCCTGGGATCTAAAAGAAGCCTGTATTGTATTGCAGGAAGAGCTGTTTAATTTGGAGTCAAGGGGACCCGGGTCGAAAGCCCGATTCTGCTG
Organism: Macrotis lagotis; assembly: GCF_037893015.1. Taxonomy (NCBI): domain Eukaryota; kingdom Metazoa; phylum Chordata; class Mammalia; order Peramelemorphia; family Peramelidae; genus Macrotis; species Macrotis lagotis. The sequence goes on from NC_133666.1 coordinate 398,760,678, forward strand.
CTAAAAACCCTGCGTGACCTTGGGCGAGTCATTTAACCTCTCTGGACGAGGGAGGCTGGACCAGAGGTGCGATGGTTTCGTGTCCCGGCTCGTGCACACAATGGGGAGCTGATGAGCGCTTCCGGAAGCTCTTTGGGGCTGCCGTGCAGCACGGGGGAACCGCAGCCGGCACTAGCTACCCGGCAGCTAAGGTCTGGGGGCTCTGTGGTGCCGGCCCGACGGTGCTGCCCCCCGGCGCCGCATCCTCGGCCACGGACACTGTGGGCTGGCCGGACCCCTGCCTCCTAGTAGGCCGGGAGCGGACCGAAGACCCCTCCGCGTCGGCGGCGTGGGCACGACCCCCCCCATCATTTCTTCTTCTTACCCCCAGCTTCTCTCATTTTATTCTATTTTTTTTTTATCAATTCTCGCATAATCACGGTATTCCGCCGAGTCCCGCTTTCCCTCCAGCACTACGGACTTCTAGGTAGAACGCTGGCCAATCAACTCGCTTCTTTGCCGCCACGTGGCGCGCTGACCAATCAACGCGCCGCTGAATGTATCCAGCGTGTTTTCGGCGCTTCTGAGTTTGGGGCTCGTCTCGGTCTACGTCTGAGTGGGTGCGGGTGTGTGTGTGCCGGGGCTGTACAAGGGGGCTGGGGGGGGGGGTTATGTGGGAGCAGGTGCGTGTGCGCGATCCAGGGCGCCCCTGGTTTCAGCTACTTCCGGGTCCGCAGTTACTCCGGAAGCCCCAGGTTCCGGAAATATGGCCCTTAGGGAGCCGAGGTCGACCCGCCGGGGCGGGGGCGGGGCATGGGGGAGGGGAAGCCGATCCCGGACGTTCCCGAGAACCTCTGCCTGGACGGAGCTTTCTCTCTCCTCGTTCCGGCCGGCTTGGGCTCTTTGGTGTCCGCGCGCGCGCGCGCGTGTGTGTGTGCGTGCGGTGATTGACAGCTGGCAGGCCAATCGCCTCGTCCTCCCTCGCCCGGGGCGTTGCCCAGCTGGGGCCCCGGTCCGCCAGCTCCGGCCTGCGCGGTCACGCCCGCGGACCGGCTTCCTCCGTTCCAGGTAGGAGCAAACCAAAGTGCCCGGACTCCGGAGGGGCGGGGAAGAGGAAACCCGGCGGAAGCTGCCGGCCGCTCCCTGACGCCCTGAAGTGCCGGAGGAAGGCGTCGCCCCGAGGCCCCTTGGAGGGGCGCTGGCTCTTCGGGCCCAGGCCTTCCTAGATCCCCCAGGGCCCGGCCTAATTTTCCCGCCACAATTGGATAGAGGAGCCCCGGGTCTTTAACCCTTACGATCCTCAGGTGTAAGGCCCCAACACTTTCCTGCAGGCGCGCTCACTTCAGGTGCTTCTTCTCTATTTCCCTAAAGTAATTAGTAATGGAATCCGGCCTACCGACGGGTCAGTTGTTTAAAAGCGGTTTAGCATACAGGAGGAGCCGGAAGAATTGGCTCTGTCTACTGCAAGTCGGGATGCCACAAGTTGCAGCGCCACAGTTTATGGATTATGCCTCATTAATTATTAAAATCACTTTTAAACAACCCATGCTTTGGCATTCGGTGCCCTATTAAGTTCCTACTATATTCCAGCCATAAGAGTCCACAAAACCAGCCAAAGCGGTGTAAAGTGCTGAATGGGAGTTTAAATGTGTCCTTTAATAGTTGAGTGATCCTGAGCAAAGTTATTGGTCTGCCTTATTATACTTAACTTTTTTAAAAAAAATGTTTAAATTTTTTTTTAGGTTTTTTTTTGCAAGGCAATGGAATTCAGTGGCTTGCCCAAGGCCACACAGCTAGATAATTATTAAGTGTCTGAGGCTGGATTTGAACTCAGGTACTCTTGACTCCAAGGCCGGTGCTCTATCCATTTTGCCACCTAGCCGCCCCTATACTTAACTTTTAACAGCACCTCCCTTCCAAGGTTATTGTGAGGACCAAACGTGATAATATTTGTAAGGCACTTTACTAACGTAGTTTTGAAGGGAAGGGGGATAGAGACAATGTGTACACAAATAAGTACATAAAAATTAGATAAAAAGTTGTTGGGGATGGGGAAAACCTGCATTTAAGGAGAGCTGTATGTCTTTCAGATTAAAAAATTACTCTAGAGCTGAGTTTTGATAAAAGCTAGTGATTCTAAGAAGTGGAAGTGAAAGGGGAGTGCATTCCAAGCGGGAGAGACAGAACTGAAAGTCATGGAGATGGTGGAATGTGGAATAACTTGTGGGAGGAACTGCAAAATAGGCATGAATGAAAGAAAATGCATTTATTACTACATGTCAGACACTCAGTTTCTTGGAACATATACAAAAAATTCAATAAGATCATAGGGTTTGTAAAAAAGTAATTTATAAATAAGCCATGAAGAGTATGAGGGAACCTGATTAAGAGTCTTATATGGCAAATAGAGAGGTTTGCGTCTTATTCAAGAGGAAATACCAGAATAATAGCATATCCAAGCTGGTACACTGGTGGTAGCATTTTGGATTTGAATCCTGACTGCCCCTTAATACCCTGGATAAGTTGATTAACTTCTTTGGGCCTTGGTTTCCTCATCCATAAAATTGGTATACCTCACACAACCCTTTTCAATTCTAAAAACTTGATCCTAAATTTAAAATTTGGGCTTACTAGTAAAAGTTTCAAAAAAATCTTCCCTCCATTTTTAATCGCAAAATAAATATTTCTGTCACAGAATTGTCCTAAATTCACTTTAACTTTGTTAATTTTTACATTTTACCATATTCATTTTAACTGACCTAGGAATATTTTTAACTGTTGACTTCACAAAAATATTTGTAACAATAGTGAAACTGATATAAAATATAAAACACTTCTTATAACCTTGAGATAAGTAGAAGAGTCCTTGAACCAACCTAATGCCTATTTTAAAACTTAAAGAGAAATAAATGTCCATACATTTGATCTTCTTATTACACCTCCCACCCCCATGATCTAGGAGGTGCAAGTATTATCCCCATTTTTACAAATGAAGAAACAAGCTCAAGAGTAATGGGAGGCACTGACTGTAACCTAAGGTTTCCAACTTTTAGTCCAATGGTAACCTCATTACATCAGTTTGCCTTTGTGCCAAATTAGATGTTACTCTCATCATTATGAAAGTTATTCATAGGTTGTACCATGCTTAGACTATTTACTGCCATTAGTACCAGGCTCCTGGGGTGCCAAAAGTATCCTTACTCTCTTCCCCTCACATCTTACTGTGTCCATGTTTTCATTTCCCTGTGTGGTCTAAGATGATGAGGAACTAAGCAAATAGGTTTCCTTCTTATCACTTTGAGATAGAGTAAAGAATATAGTTACAAGATGAAAGTATATTGGGGACACAGGTGAATTGTAAAAATGACTCCTTAGGGAAACATAAAATCACTTGTCTACCAAACTTCCCAGCTTTGTTTTCATAGATCTCTGTCTTACTAGAAATTTACTGTTTCCAGAGTTTTCACTGGTTTTATAATCTTCTGAAGTTGGTTAGTTAAGGATCTTCATTTCTGTTTGGCTCCACTGTTTTGGAATCAATATTGAACATGCCAAATCATGATATCTAGTAAAAAGCCAAAGATATTTTTTAAAAGTGAGCATTTAGTTTGGCAGAATGATGAAGTTTCTAATTCTGACTTTGAAATCTTAGGAAATAAAACTGCAGCATACACCACAGTTTTCCAATCACAGAAGACAAAAGGAAGGTGTGAACTAGTTGCACAGAGGATCTTTCTCTTTTCTTTTTTGTTTGTTTGGGGTTTTTGATTTGTTTTTCCTTTACAAGCTCTCTGAATTTGTCTTGATTGTCATTTACTTTTAGTGGGGGAGATTAAAACTGGGAAATCTTTAGCAGAATATGGAGTTTGGAAAAAAATGTGCCAATTAAGTGGATAATTTCTCAAGAGAGCCCTATTTCCTCCAGAACTGAAGCACATTAAGTCCAGGAATGCTAAGCTTGGCGTCAGCAAACTGGGTTGTAGTCTTCAATCTGAGGCTGTCAAGTTAAGTATCCTTGGACTGATCAATTAACTTCTCTGCACCTAAATTTTCTGATCTGTTAAATGAGCAGATTGAACCAGATTGTCTGAGATTCTTTCAAGCTGTAAATGCTACATATCAGACAAACAGAATATTTTTCAAAACACTTTTACTTGTTCTGTCAACTAATTGTTACAGATTTTATTTTCTCTATAATTTTTCTTGTGCCTCACTCCCATCTACATGTTCTTTCATTCAATGATACTAACTGCTTGTTTGTACCACACACAAAATACTCCATCTCCCAACACTGTATGATCATTGACTGTCCATCATGCCTGGAATTCTCTCCCTCTTCATCTTTGATTCTTGGCTTTCTTGGCATCCCTCAGGTATCAGCTGAAACCCTACCTTCTCTGAGAAACCTTTGCTAATCTCTATTTAATGCTACTGCCAATCCCTCAAAGATTATCTTCAATTTATTTTGTATGTGTCTTGATATATTTAGCTGTTTACATAGCGTCCATCAGACTGAACTTCCATAGGGATTGTCTTTTTTTGCTTTCTTTTTGCCTTGCACATAGCAGGTGCTTAATAAATTCTTGTTGACTCACTAGCAAATTGTAAAAGAAAAAATTCCTTATTTAATCACTTGGTTTTTTTCTAAACAAATTTTCTTTTTTTTTCATATTTTTTCTTTCCTTTTACAGTGTCCCCTCTACTAGAACTATCACATAAATTTTCCATGTTTCCAATTACTAATTAGACTGCTTTTATTTTGTATTCTTTTTTTCTTTATAGACATATGTATAAATTGTCTCTCTCAATAAAATGGAGCATGAACTGTTTCACTTCCATCTTCATATCCTCAAGATCTAGCACAGTGCCCCACATAGAAGTGCTTAATTGATTGTTCAATTGATTTCTTGCCAATTGCTCTTCTGGCTTTAAAAATTTGTATGATACAAAGTTTCTATTGTCCTGGAAAGCCTCTCTGGGTCTATGTCTTTATTCTTTGTTCCTTAACTTTCCTATTTCCCCATTGCTAAAAACCTGTACAAATTTTCTTTTAAGCCATAGTTTACCTGTTGTTTTCCAAAATCACAAAATTCTTTGGGGAGTCAGGGAATAGAGACCTTGGTAATCTAAACCATGCCAGAAAAGAATTCCTTCACTGACATTCTCCAAAAAGTAAGCATCCAGCCTGCTTAAAGACTTCCAATGAGGGAACCTTCTTCTACTTTCTGAAGAAGCTCACTCCACTTTTGGATAACTTTGCTAGGAAGTTTTTCCTATCATCAAGCCTAAATTTGTCTCTTTACAATTTCTGCCTGTTTCTGGTTTTTGCCCTCTGGGATCAGAGAAAATAACTCAAATCCCTCTTCTATACTACAGGCCTTCAAATACTTGAAGATTTTCGTGGTTTTATTTTATAAAACCATATTAACAGATACATTACTTTCCAATTTGCAAATCACTTGACATACATTATCCCATTTTAACCTCACATTGGCTCTGTGGAGTAAGTACTGTAAATATCGTTATCCTTGTTTTACAGTTGTAGGTATATTAAATGACTTGACCAACCTTACCTAGTTGGGAGTAGACCTAAAAACTTTTGACACCCAATCCAGACTTCTTTCCACAGCCTTACCCTGACTGTCCTACACTATTTCAATTTCATTCTTAAAGCATCTGTGATTTTTAACAATGTCAGTATTCTTACAGATGTCCTTGACAATTCAAATGAGAAACTCTTGTAAAGCATTTAGCACCATGCCTGGCCCATGTTTTTAAGTCATATAGGACCTTTTGGGACCTCATGTAGAGTTTTCTTGGTAAAGGCACAAGTTTCCTTCTTTAGCTCATTTTTCAGATGAGTAGCTGATGTACAGAGTCAAATGACTTGCCCAGGGTCATATCTGAAAAAGGATTTGAACTCAGGAATATGTCTTTCTTATTCCAGGGCCACATTCTAGCAACTGAGTAACCTAGTTGCCATTTCTGTCACATAAGAGGTGCTATGTTGTTAGCTATAATAATATTGAGCATTGGGCCTAGAGGTAGAAAGACCTGAGTTCAAATCTTGCCCCAGAAACTAGATGTGTGACCCTGGGCAAGTCAGTTAACCCTTGTTTCCTCATCTGTAAAATGAGCTGAAGAAGGAAAGGGCAAACCACTCCAGGATCTTTGCCAAGAAAATCCTAAATATGCTCAGAGTCAAAACATTAAAATAACAATATTTTTTAACAGTATTTTTAATTCAAGAGTATAATCACACTTGAGCTAGTAAATTCAGTCACTGCAAGCTCAGACATGGATAGTCCCATCAGTCATATAATTCTTTGCTGTTTATACTTTCCACTGATTTCTTCCTTGAATGAATTCACAGTTTTATGGGGAATGAGCCGGGAACAAAGGGATTCTAATTCTGATTACCTTGAAAAAGAAATTAAGAGTGTGGGATAATGACTTCCTTATCTATAGAAAGGTAGAAGGAAGGATCCAAGAAAGTGTGATATTTAACTGTTACACTATGAAGTTGATTAGACTGCTTTCATACACTGTAATGATCTTCAAGAATTTTTGTGGCTAAAAATAGAATTCATCACTCAGTGATCAATCTGATAATCTCAATTTTAGATGAGTTTTTTAATTAATTTTTTCCTATTGATATCTTTCATTTTTATATCATTCTTTTCAGAATATTTCTTTTCTATCCTTGAGACTATTTCTTATAATGAAACTTAAGAAGAAACAGGTTAAAAAAAATCTAACAAAATTAATAATTTTACTCTATATGACAATATAATCTTTCTTATCCATAGGAAGAGGAAGGTGCTTTTTCTTTCTATTCATTTAAAGGGTCATTTGATCAATATAATTATATCCAACATAGTTTCTGTTATAGCATAGGCATTTAATAAATGCTTATTGATTTATGTAGCATTTGTTCTTATTTCATTTTTTCTTTTTACCTTTTAGTCATTATATTTAGTGATTTTCTGGTTCTGTTTACTTTATTCTGCATAGATCTTATTTTCCCCATTTGTCTAATTTATTAATATTTAAGATTTCATTACATTCACTTATGACAAATTTAATCATTCCATGGTTATTGGACATCTGCTGTGATTCCAGTTATTTTCTATCATAAAAAATTATGTTAAGAAGTTTTGGTGTGATAGGAGACTTTCTGTCATTGACCTCCTTCAGATAGCTCATTAGCCATATGATCTCTGAGTCAAAAGGTATGGACATTTTAGTCACTTTTTTTTAAAAGACACAGCTAGTGAATAGTGCAAATATTCCCCTGACATAGTGACATGTATTCAAAATCACACATTTGAAGTTTTAATTATGTAAAATTTGGTCACTGGTTCTAGCTCAATGGAAGCATGTAGTACAAATTCTAATAATGCACCAGCTTTCAAGGAATTCATTATTTGCACTAATAAGGACCTAGCTATGATTACAAATTGTTTTCAGTGATTGGACCAAACACACACCATCAACAGTGTATTAGTATGCTTGTCTTTCTCTAGCCTTTACAACAGAATTTCTTCCACTTGTCTTTGGTGCTAGTTTGCAAGGAATGTGAAATGAAAATTCAGAATTGTTTTGATTTATTTTTTCTAACTGTTATTTGCAAATTTAAATATTTTACATCAGATAAATTTCCCCATTTATACCTTTCCCTCATCTCAACAAGAAAACCTTCCCTGATTAAAAAAAAAAAATTTGGTGATTCAATAGAATTTTTTAATTTAAACCATCATTTTTGTCCTCTTTGCCAATCTTTATTTCTTGAACTTCTTTTTCTGACCTTAATGCTATCACTTACTAGCTGGGAAAAGAGGGATACTAGCTTTACTCCTTTATTCACTAGCAAAATTTCTAGTGATTCTCCATTGTACATCAGGCCTCCTTTTGATTTTAGATAAATACTTTTTTATATCAAATTAAAAATATTCTCTTTATACTTTGTATAAAGCATATGTAGGTATAAGCCATACCTTTAACACAAATGAATGTTGTGTTTTGGCAAATGCTTTTTTTGGTACCTCTTTGTGTTTTATTTCTTTGTGGCTTTTAAGAGTATATTTGTCTCAAAAAGATTCTAATATAATGATTTCTTTTTCAATTTTTGAGAATAATATGGTTGTACTAATTGTTGATTTGTTCATTAAAAGTTTGATGGGGGGGGGCTAGTTGGCAGTGGATAAAGCACCAGCCTTGGAGTCAGGAGTACCTGGGTTCAAATCAGGTCTCAGACACTTAAGAATTACCTAGCTGTGTGGCCTTGGGCAAGCCACTTAACCCCATTTGCCTTGCAAAAACCTAAAAAAAAAAAAGTTTGATGGGATTCTCCTATAGAAGCTTTTGTGTTTGTTTTCTTTTTTCCCACCTTTACAGCTAGTTGTATTTCCTGTTCTGATAGTAGATTGCTTAAGATGTTTGGTCCTTTGTTAGTTTTGTTATTTTATGTTTTTTAAGTTAATCCTCTATTTCTGTGATTGCAGTTTTGTTAGCATATAACTGGTGCACCCAGGTACTGACCATTTTTATTTCTTCCAAGTTTGTTATGATCTGACCTCATTCATTTGCTGTTTTGTTCTTTTGCCTTTCTACTTTCTTTTTAATCTGAGTGGCCACAAAATTGATCAATTTTGGTAGTATTTTCAAAAAAATAATTTTGAGGGTTTTTAATAGTTTCTATAGTCTTAGATCCAAATTTTCTATTTCTCTTTTGATTTTCTATTCTCTGCTTGTTTTGGGTTATTTAATAGGCTTTTTAATTTTTAAGTGCATCTTTGGTTATTTAATCCCTTCCTATTTTACTACATTATTTTTAGTTTTTCCTGATAACTATTTTATCTACATTCTCAAAATTGTGGTATGTTGTTTCATCATTGTCATTGTCTTTCACATAATTATTGTTTCTGTGATTTTTTTTTCTTTGAGCCATTCATTATTTAGAATTTTATTATTAAGTTTCCATTTGGGTCTATGATTTTTATTTATGTTTTCTGAATTGCTAACTTTTTATTGTATTATGAATCTTAATGGATGTGTTTACTTTCTCTATTTTTTCACATTCTTTAAAAATATCTCTGTGTCTTAATATTAGTCAGTTTTTGCAAAAGTTCATATGGCGCTAAGAAATACCTTTATTTTCCCATTTAAAAGACACTATAGGGAGCGGCTAGGTGGCGCAGTGGATAGAGCACCAGCCCTGGAGTCTGGAGTACCTGAGTTCAAATATGGTCTCAGACACTTAATAATTACCTAGCTGTGTGGCCTTGGGCAAGCCACTTAACCCCATTTCCTTGCAAAAAAATCTAAAATAAAATAAAATAAAAGACCCTATAAGTCTTTTAATTCTAGTTTCTCCAAGTTTCTTCTATATCTTCCCTTTCATTTACCTCTTTGGATTTGTCCAAATCTGAGAGAGCGACATTAAAGTCTCCTGCTGTTATTGTATTATATCTTTTTATAATTCTGTTTACTTTTCCATTATAAAATATTATGACATTTGGAACACATAAACTGAATGTTAATGTTGGTTTGTTTATGGTTCTTTTAAACATAATTTGCTTTCCTAGTTTATCTCTTCATATTGTAAATTTTTGTTTCTGTTTTGTCTGATGATTGCAGTTCCTTTTTAATGCATAGTAAATGGTCTAGCCTCTTGTTTTCATTTTATGTATATCTTGTTTTATATTATCTTTCTTGAAACCATAAGACAATGCATTTTTTAGCTCACTTTATCTTATTATTTAATCCATTTACAATACTTTGAGGAGTAGAGGGAGGCAATTGAGATTAATTGACTTGCCCAGGGTCACACAGCTAGGTAATTATTAAGTGTCTGAGACCACATTTGAACTCAGGTACTCCAGACTCCAGGGCTGGTGCTCTCTGACTCCAGGTCCTGAATACTATTCATTGTACCACCTAGCTTTATCTAGCCCCATTCATATTTAAAGTTATGAAAGTATTTATATCATCCTATGTTTGTATCTCTAGTATTTTTTTGGAGGGGGAAGGGGTTGATTGTACCATTAGTTTTTCCTAATCTATATTGCTGCAACCCTATTCCCACAAGCACACTTATTCTTCCCTCCCCACTTCCCCAGCCCTTTCTCTTTATTGGTCCTTTACCTAGTTTTGTAGTTTTTCCCCTAATTTATTTTTTTCCTTTATTATTCCCCCTCATCTTTCTTCTTTCCACCCTTCTCAGTTAAGTAGTGTATTCAAAATCCCTTTCATCTGTTTCCTTTCAATATATTTTATTTATGTTTTTTCCCTTTTTCTGTACTTTTTTATTCTAAGAAAGATTCCTTGTTCTCTTCATTTATTCTCTTCCATTTCTGTCTATTTTGAACTCTAATTTTTTTTTTATTTCTGTTCTGTACATTTAATTCTTCTTTAATCTCTTTGTGGAATTAAAGTCCTTAATGAATCAAGTATGATTTATCTTCCTTTCCTAGACCATTTCTCTTATTGAATTTGTACATTCCTATTTCTATGATCCCCTTACTCTTAGAAATATTGTTTCATAAAGGAAGTAGTAAGATACAAAAAAAATCATACAATTTTAGAATGAGGAGGGAACTTAAAGATAATCTACTGCAACTTTCTTCTATAGACAGAAATTGTTAGGTCGCTAGAGCTCAAACAGCTGGCACAAATTAGTGGTAGACTCAAAACTAGAACCTGGTTTTCCTTACTTAGACCAATGCTCTTTGTGTTGCCAAACTCCGCATTGAGAATTCCCACTCTCCCCCCTCCTATCTCTCTCTCTCTCTCTCTCTCTCTCTCTCTCTGTCTCTCTCTACATATTTATGTCTGTTTGTGTGTGTGTGATAAATGGTAATTTAATTTCTGTTTGATACCCTCTAAGAATATAAAAAAGGAACCTATAATTCCAAATCAACTGATTTCCCTTTCTCCCTTTTTTGGCACTTTGGCAAATGCTGGAGTACTAAACTGAACTTAATCTTCTTTGTACCTTTCCATTTTAGTCTTTACACTCCTTCCTCTCATATTTGGTAATGATTTATTGTGAATGATATGCAACCATGTTCATTTATTACCTTTATATATAGTTTAAACACTGGCCCTTTGAGGGCCAGCATAGGAAAAATGGTCTTGTTAGCAAGGAATATCTTCACATTTCATCATTTGTCTGGCCTTCAACTTTTTTCATGGCCTTGAAGAGAAAATTATTGTTTCAATATCCAAAACTTCATTGGTCCTCTTAATTACGACTAAAAAAACCTAAGTCATTTTCCAGCCTTTAATGGCAAACCTCTAAAATTCAGATATTGTCCCATATTCTATTCTTAATAGCATTTGCAGCCTGATAGTGACATAAGTCTTGTATGATGTTGAGTAATGCCAGTGGTCTCCAATTTCTAGTACTTTCCCTTTCCTCATTTTAAATTCTCATTATTAATAGCTCTTGTCTCATTTTTGGTCATTTTGCCTTTCTCCTATATGCCATTGAAAATTGCTGCCAAAGACAGCTGCTTAAACAGTCCTCAAAAGTCTTGCAGTACTCAGCTGTGGGGTAATTAGGCCCTAGAGCACTTTCCTTCCAACAGTTTAATCTTACTGTTTACTTCTCTGGCTATGATGTCTGCCTCTAAATTACTTATTTCTTCATCCTTTGATTAGAACCCTGGCACAGGCCCATGCCCTTGCCCCTGGATCTGTAACTATTCTAGCTCCTGAAAGAGTTCTATTATTTAAATAAATTAACCAAAAAACTTTCCTTCCTCCATTATCTATAGCTTTTTGTATGTTTCATATCATCTTAACATGTCTATTTTTATCTTTTGAGAGTACCTCTGCTTTGTTTTTCTTGTACTCTTTAAATGACTTTTGAGGATGAGATTTATTTCTTACCTGATCTTCCTTTTTCCTTCATCACCAAATCCTGTCATGTAGGATTGTTCTTTGATTTTTACTATGCTACCATGGTTTCTTTCCTTCCCTGTATCTGTGCTTTTCACTATATATTTCTGAAGATGAAGATTACTGTTTTACTATTTAATGCCCTTGATTTCCCTCTTACTTTTGAGATCTGAAAGTAGAGATCTCAGGACTGTGAAGGTAAAGGGTGAATGTTGTACAGATGAAAAGACTGAGGCATGCACTACTAGTATTGAATGCCAAAGTGACAGAGCTAAGACTGGAACACAAATCTAAACATTAAAACTGTTTGAAAATTTTGATTCCTCATTTCTATAATATCCCTTCTCTTTCAAGATTCTCTTGTATTATAATTATAAGTAGAGAAGTGAAAAGTTTGATGTTTAATTAAAATCATCCTGGAGATTGAGTAAAGATAAAAAGTATGTTAAGTTTTGGTGTGCAACTAGCTGTGTGACCCTAAGCAAAGCACTTAACAGTTTCTCATCTGTAAAATGAGCTGGAGAAGGAACTGACAAACCATCTTGGCATCTCTGCCACAAAAACTCCAAATGAAATCAGAGTCAAAAATGACCAAAATAACTCAGCAGCCACTGCTTTAAAAATAAATGATAATTTTCAAAAAGAATAAGTCATAAAAGATGTAGATGTTGTCTTTAATTTGTAATCAAAAGATCTACTATTCTTTGCAAAATGTAACTTGTAAAATATAGCACTATTGACAAAAACTTGAGATGGGGCATCTGGGTGGCATAGTGATAGAGCTCTGGCCCTGGAGTCAGGAGTACCTAAGTTCAAATGTGACCTCAAACACTTAATAATTACCTAGCTGTGTGACCTTGGACAAGCCGCTTAACCACCTTGCCTTGCAAAAACTAAAAAAAAAAAAAAAAAACAAACAAAAAAACTTGAGATAAACTGGCACAATTATTGGGGAAAAAAAAGTCATGTTAAACATTCTAAACTTGTCAGTTATAGCTGCACAATCTTAAAATGAACATTAGGATTTAGAATAATCAAGTACCACATCTTTATAAGGTAACCCCTTTCTAATTTAGAATAAAGGAGGAAAGAAAAAGGAAGAAGTATGAGCTGGTACTTGTATAAAGTCATTTAATAAGTTAGTGACAAAGCTGGGATTTGAACTTAGTTTCTCACTTCCAGTTTTGTTCACTGTCCAGAAGGTCACACTATTCATAATGAGTTGGGGATAACCTGTTTTCTTATGCCCATGTTAGTAATGTGTTCTGGGAATAGCCTGTCCTGCTTAAATCCCTTTTTGATGCATGTCCCATTTATTAGTATTGATTTCAATACAATAGACAGTAAATCTATCTGACTACACAAAGGAAATAAAATATTTTGGTATGGGCAAGAAGCTTAGCAATCTACAATCACAGAATTAAATTTGCATATGTATCCTTAACCCTTTTAAATTAGGATTGATTATATGTATGTTTCTCCTTAAGCTTTTTTAAAAACTACAGTAGCTAAAGGAATATTCTGGCACATTCTCTTAATTATTAGAGGAATTAGAGCAGCATGGCATTGTAGAAATTCATTTATTATTATACAACTGGAATAGTATAGTTTTTGTGTATGTAAGTGGTGGGGCAGGGCCAAGGAATGTTGTTAGATAGATATACCTTAAATGTTATTTGAGAATCATGAATTTCTCCTGACAGGGTTTACAGACCTGTAAATTTGAATGTAGAATTTTTGTAGGCAGAACGCATTGACAAATATGCCTAATGGTAATACATCTAGTACTACTGAGAGTCTCAGAACAAGTCAATAATAATGGCTTATATTGATAGCAATGTAGGAGATGTTACTTGGTATTATAGATAAAATCCATGTTATCCCCTTAATCATAATTACATTAATATTGACAGGCCCTTGACAATACCCACATTATTATTGATAAATTTCTGTCAATAACATGTTTCTAAATAAAATATATTCATTCATAATTTGTACAATATCCAATAAAAGCTCTAAAATAACATCCAGAGAAATTCCTGTTTCCTCTGTGATATACATTAATTTGTTTTGGTTATGGAATATACTATATGAGAGGCAGTTTTGATTTTTGGAGGCAAAAATAAGACAAAATGTATTATTCTTAAAAAGAGAGGTTATCTATTTCTATTCTTGGTAAACTGATTTTCAGTTATTTTTTAATGAAAAAAAGCAGTGTGACATTCCTGGTGATAAAATGTCAGCGGGAGACCTTTTTAATAGTTTTTAGTGCAAGATCATTTTGTCTTAAACATATTTATGTGACAAGTTAATCACCCTAACCTTGGTATATGTTATACCTTTTATCTGGTCTTCTTTTTGCCTAAAGCATTCCCATCACTTATTTCCAACTTATTTCCTTAATAGTTGTTGATGGTTGGACTTTTTTATTTCTTTCAGTTTTTATTGACTAGAAATATTTGACCAAGTTTTAACTTTTAAGATATTAAAAGGTCAGGAAAAGGGGAAGAAACTGATAAAAGCCTGAAAAAATACGTCTGAAGTAAAGAAAAATGTGAATCCCGCCCTCTCCCCCCAAAAAAATCTGTTCAAATCAAGGTAGGTTAGTAAGATTGGATGGTAAGCCCATCATAACAATTCACTCCAAATGAACAAGCATTTCTTAACTACTTATTTTGTGCCAGGCTCTGTGTCAGTTTCTGAAGATAAATCAAATAGCCCCTACCTTCAGGGAACTTTTATCTTGTTGTGCATTGGCACAGAAAATTATATTCAAAACACACCGGTGTCCTGAAAGTTTAGTTTTGTTTTAAGCTCTTTAAAGCTTTGGAATATCTTGTATACAAAGGAATTGCAGGAAAGAAGAAACAGACTTTCAGTAGCATCGAAAAATCTAGAGCTGTAGTCTGAAACTCAGGGTTCTTAGAGATTGAGATAGAGGAGTTCATTCAAACAAAAAGTACAAAGGGGAGTAGTAGCAATGACATGCAATGGTGAATAATGAAATGAGTATGTCTAAGGGAGTGTGTGATATGCTAGAGGTCTAAAAATTTAAGTTGAAAGTTTTAAGAGTCAAACTTTGTCCTAGAAAAGAATTTGACATCTTTGAAGATAATAGAGAGACTAGAAATAGAGAAACAATTGGGGTCTATTACTGTATAATCTAGGCTTAAAAAGTGAGGGAGATGGATAAAAGGGACAAATGTAAGATACATTAGTTTGTAATTCATTAATAGGTAGACACAACTAAAGGAAGAGCAAAGGAAACTTGCAAATCTGAGTGACTAGAAGAATTTTGGTACTATAAATAATTGAAGAAGGAAGGGCTTGGGGAAAAGGTTGAGTTATATTTTGAATCTGTGACTTTCAGGTGAACATATTCCATAGGTAAATAATTGATAACAGGGCCAGACCCTGGGACTGGACACACACACACACACACACACCCCACGTGTGCACACATACCTATATATGAAAGTGACATGGGTGATAATCCTACAAAGGAGATTGAAAAGCAGTAGACAAGTAGGAAGAGATCCAGGAGAGAAGAGTGTCATGAAAACAGGGTGTCTAGGCAGAAGTGGGGTGGTGTTTGTTATAGAGACAAATATTCCAGAAAGGACAAGAATAATAGAGAGCATTCTCAGTTGAATGATGAGGTCAGAAGCTAAATTGCAAAGATTTGAGAAGTGAAGATGAGGTGAGAAAAACCTAACTCCAAGAAAATGTACTTTTTGTGCACAGGAGTGAGAACTAATTAAAACAAATATCTGAAATGGACGGAGGAAAGATTGAATATGGGAGTGCTCAAAATATAACTAACATTTCATGAAATCACAGAATTTTGTAAATAGAGGATGCTTCAGTGGCCATCTAGTTTTATAGATAATTTGAAAAGGAATCCTCTTTACAATATTGATCTGATTGTCATCCAGCCCTTTCCTGAAGACCTCCAGAGAGAAGGAAACCACTACCTACAGAGGCAACTCACTCCATTCTTAGTTAACTCTTATTGTTGAAAAATTTTTTCCTTATGTCAGGCTTCAGTGATCCCTTTGTAACTTCCATTCACTGTTTCAGAAAGATGAAGTTTAATACATCCCCAGTTCCTTTAACTGATCTTCACAGGACATGAACTCAGTTTCACAATCTTACAAGCATCTTCTCTTGTTTCTCTCTCCCTGATACCCCTCATTCAGTTAGTTGCCAAATCTTCTCGATTCCATTCATACATCTCTCACATTTGACCACTTTTCTTCATCTACATGCTTTTCTTAGTTCAGATCCTTTTTACTTCTCTTCTGGATCTTTGTAATGTAATTGGGCTGTTGGGTTCTAACCTTTTTCTTCTCCATTCCATATTCCACACAGCTACCAAAGTAATCTTTTTAAACATAGATATCAACACCCTGCCACTCCCCTATTGAAGCACCATCATTTCCCTACTGCTGGTACAGATAGCTTGGTATTTAAAGCACTTGTGCAGTCTGTCTCCAGGCTTCCTTTCTAGGTGTATGCTCATCACTCCACATTGTGTGCTTGCTGTTCCTTGAATTTGATTTCTTGTGGGACTTTACCTTCAGCACAAAATGTCTAGATTTCCCACCTCAATGTTGCCCCCACCTCAACCTCTTTCATGCATTCTCTTGCTTTATTCAGAGCTCAGGTCATGTGCCATTTCTTTGTTACTCATAGATCTCTTAACTCATCAAGTTACTGTTTTTGTACTATATTTTTTTTTGGTGGGATGTAAGCTTTTTGAGGGCTTTTAACTTTTTTTTTTGTTTTGTCTTTGCATCTCTAGTTCTTAGTATATAGCACCTTTCATACAATTAGTATTTAATAAATTCTTCAAATCAGAACCAGTCACATTTAACTCTCATTCAGAATGTGAAGAAGAATGGAATGGCCTGATTAAGGAGAAATTAACAGTTACATAGAAGACCATTTGTCAAAGGATTATAATGTAATAAAACAGTGCTAATTATACTGATAATAATTTATCTTTAAGCATTCAGATGATGCTTTGTACTAGATAATAAGTTTCATGAGGGCAGAGATCTTATTTTTATCTTTGTGTCTCTTCTAGCACCTATCATAGAGTAAGCATTTGATATGTATTTGTTAAATTGTAGTTAAGCATCTTCATTGTTTCACAATTGCTGGGAACAATTTTATTCAACATTTATTTGTTGAGGACTTGCTGAGTGTATTAAATGGTGCTAGATGTTATGTGTGATGCAAAGATAATAAAAAGTAACCAGTGAGATTATATTTACTCCCTTGTTTGGCCCAAGACCCATTTCTCTCTCCCTGTTCTTTTCTCTGTAGCTAGTAGGTTGAAGAAATAATACCTGCTAAGAAACCAAAAAAGGAAAACTCAGTTCAGCAACGTTTTATTTATTGTTTATCTACTATGTATACAACACTGTACTAGGCAGTGGCAAAAATACAAAGTTTAATAAGAGAATTTCTGACCTCAACGTTGTGAATCAGTTCCAATACATAGATCCTTGTCATTTCTTACAATATTATATTCCATTATCTTCATATACTACCATTTATTCAACTATTATCTGTTGCCTCATTTATTCCAGCCATATTTGAAGTCATTGTGGCTAAACTTCTCTTCTGGGTTAACTTCTTGGACCTTTTGTAACTTTTTTTGTCTCTTTGCTCATATCTCCATAACTCAATTTCTGCATTGAGACTGTGTTAGGTCCCATCTCTATCTTTTCATGAACTCTTGAATGGGGTGTACAGTTCCTCTTTGGTTTTGATATCACTATACTTGCAGGTAGGCGTTTCTAATACCAGGCCTCATACTCTGCTGCATTCTTAACTTTTGCTTTTTCTACAATACCAGTTCAGATATTGACAAAGTCCCCAAAGAAGAGTTGGTTCTGAGCCCAGTTATGGGCTATAATCCTGGTCTTAGACTTCTTGGCAAACTCCCTTCCTTTCCCTGCTTTCTGGCACCTTTTTCCTTCACCATGTTCCCTCACTGGCTGATGAGCTCACTTTGTCTCCTACTGTGTCTGTGAGTGTTCCATCGTTCTCCTTCCCCTACTGGCATAATCTTGACTTTTATGAAGGAGCTCACTGTTGTGTTTTTTGTTTTGGGGTTAGTTTTTTCCATATTTTTGGTGATCATTCTTTATGTTGCCCTTTCAGATACATTTGCTGAAATGTATTTGGCAGAGCTGGACTGCTCTATAAAATATTGTCACCTTTTCTTTTAAATTTTCCTTGTTTTTATAAAATTAATAAACAGCATCTGACATGGACATATGCAGAAAAACAAAAGAGGAGATTGTATTTGCAACTGAAAACATCTGTCATGCACAATTTGATATTTTACTCCATTACAAACACCTTGGGGTCATTGTGATTTTTTTGTATAATTCAAATTTGACATAGTAATACCAGCACTAGCCTATCTTTTTTCTGAACTTCTTTCTTCTGTTCATTTTTTAATAATTCATTGACATTTTTTGCTTTCTTTTCTTTTTAAATAAATTATCACCATCTCAACCAGAAGTCTACCTGTGGGCTTCTCTTACAGACTTCTTATAATGCCCTTTCAGTCTTAAGTTCAAATGACAGCAATACGTGTATTATAGGACAAGAGACATGGGAAGCATTGCAAGAGAGGGGGAAAGAGATAGAGTGTCTATGTATTAATCAACATGGATTTATTCAGCACCTACTGTGATTCAGGCCCTCTGTTAGGCACTGGAGGTGTAAATATTTTTTTAAATGAAATAATCCTTACAAGGAGTTTACATTCTAATGGGGGAGCTTATTATTAGAGAAGAAAGTTGATCCAAACTTTCTTTAACTGAAGTAGCTTCATTGTAATGATTCAGGAAGTATCAGACTATCTCTATCTGCCTCTCTCTCTATGTGAGTTTCTTTCTGTCTTTCTTGATTTATATTAAACTAATAAATAGCATTTAAGAAGAAATATTGAAGTGCCTGAATCCAGGACTTTCTTCAGGATTAGCCCACATTCAGAGACTACTGTCTCCCAGGCTAGTTAGGGAACAGAATAAATACTACAAAGTTCCCCTCTATTTGAACCCATATCCATGATGATAATTAAAAGCTTAGGAGTCTTACCTATGATATTGTTTTAAACCAATGGTACAGAATAATCCCCTAAAACTGAAGACAGCATATTATAATTAAAAAAAAAAAAGTTCTGGTTCCAGAAGTAGATTCCTTTGGCCAAGTTTCTTAGTCTCCCTGAACCTAAGATGCCTCATCCATAAAATGAGGGGGTTGAATTAGATGACTTTCCAGTTCAAGTTTGCCAACCTTTTTAACTTATTTTCTTCCTCTGTGGGTTTCTTGGCCCGGTGGACTTTATTAGTAGATCTTAAATCTATGCCTTATAAACATCTCAAATTCAGCATGTCCGTAACAACTTATTTTCCTTTTCCTCTAAACCCTACCCTCTCCCCAACTTTTCTATTACTGTCAATGGCACCACCATCCAGTTACCCAGGTTTATAACTTTGACACCTCATTCAAACTCACGTAACATATCCAATCTGTTTCCATATCTTGTCATTTCTACCTTTAAAACATCTCTTAGATATTTGTTATCTCCTCTTCACTCACCCAGCCATATTCCTGGTAGTAGCCCTCATCACTTTCACACTTAAACTATAGCAGTAGCTTCCTTTTTGGTCTCAATACATCATCTTTTCTTCAATCCATCTTTCAATTTAATTGCCAAGTGATCTTCCTAAAGCACAGGTCTAACCACATACATTAACAGATTCCAGTGTTTCTTTATCATCCTCCAGAATCAAATATAAAACCATGTTTGGTGTTTAAAACCATTAACAGTATGACTCCTTATCTTTCCAGTCTCTGTCTTCCATGTACTCTGTGACTCAATGTCTCTATTTCTCTCAAAAGATATTTCATCTTGGGGGTGGCACCAGCCCTGGAGTCAGGAGTACCTGAGTTAAAATGTGACCTCAGACACTTAATAATTACCTAGCTGTGTGGCCTTGGGCAAGCCACTTAACCCCATTTGCCTTGCAAAAACTAAAATTAAAAAAAAAGATATTCCATCTCCCAAATTCAGGCTTTATCATTGACTTGACTGGCCTTTTTTCATTGACTTGACCTGACTTCTTACTTCTAGCTTTCTTCAGGAGTCAATTCAAATCCTACCTTCTAAAGGAGATCTTTCCAAGCAGTCTTCTTCATTTATACCATACCTACAACTACTACCTTCCCACTTAGAGAATCTCCTGTTGATGCTGTCTACATTGTATATGTATGTTTCTTTGGAAGTTGTATTTCCCAATTTATATAATATGAGCTCATTGAGAGCAGAGGTTTTGCCTTTCTTTGTATCCTCAGTGTTTAGTAAATAATCTGGTATGTAGTAAAAATGTTTACCA
Organism: Macrotis lagotis; assembly: GCF_037893015.1. Classification (NCBI taxonomy): domain Eukaryota; kingdom Metazoa; phylum Chordata; class Mammalia; order Peramelemorphia; family Peramelidae; genus Macrotis; species Macrotis lagotis. The sequence continues at coordinate 398,780,984 of NC_133666.1, forward strand.
GCTAATCACCATTGTTATATGATATATATCAAGATAATGAATTGTTCGCTGTTTCTCTGTTACTTAGGAATTTCAAATATTTAAACCTTGGTATACTTTTAGTTTTCTTTAATAATTCAAATGATACTCAACTCTTTTTACTCATTTTATTTCATGATAATCTAGAATTCAAACCAAGGCTATGAAGAAATTCAGGATGCCCCCCAAAATTTAATGCTAATGTAGTTTTAAGATTTTAGTATCTTAAAGTTGCACTAAGATTTTTGGGAACACTATTTATAGTGATAGAAGGTAGTTAATACTGTGCCATAAATTTATTTAATTCTCTCACCTCAGTCATTGCACATAGTCCACTCTCCTCCTAAAACACATCTATATCAGATACCATACATCCCTCCACAAGTAAGTTCATTTCCTGAGCAGTGAGTGCAAACTTGCCTCAATTAATGTATCTGACTCAACCTAGTCTATATTTCAGAACCACCCACCCCAGACATCTTGGTACACATTCTGCCATTCCCCACCCATTTTTTTCTAAAGAACAGAAAGCAAATCAATCCCACCATTGCTTCTGAAAAAGTCATTGAAGGTGGACTACACTTTGCCTCTCTTCACTATTCTTTTGATTCCCTTGACCATCTTTCTGCTCTATGTGTTGTTCTCCCATTGGAATATAAACTCCTTGAGGGCAATTACTGTCTCATTTCTGGATTTGTTTCTACTGTTCTAGCACAGCACCTAGCACATGATAGGCACTTGAAAAAAAGCTTTCTTTCATTTTTTCATGAAGGAGCATGCTTTAATTCCACAGTCTTGGATGCTGCTTTTAGTCCATAGTCCTGGATGCAGTGCTACAGATGCAGCTGAAGGTTATATTAGCTTTTGACTTTTTTTTTATCATGATTGATCTTAAATCATCTAAAACTTTTAAGTTCTTTTTCATCTTGTTCTTGTAAAGCTCATTTTTGAACCCAGGTATAAAACTTTATGCCTGTTTTCATCTTATTAGATTCATCCTGATGTTCTAATCTGTGGTACTAGAGTGATGCAGCCAAAATGTGGATGCTTATCTAATGAATACCAAAACTGTGCCCTTTTACACCAAACCACACCAGAGACACTATCCTTCAGATTATGTGAGTATATATGCTTTGTATTTCTCTGCTTCTAATTCAGGTCCCTAACTATGTAAATCACCGATAATATGAGGAAAAGGATAGGCTAGGCAAGGAAAAGATTTACTGCCTCATCATTTTGATGATTTATGGTATTTCTGACATTTTTGTTCTCTTGTTTTTACCCTCTAGTAGTCACCTTACATTTCACCACATATCTGAATCACATTTTATTCCATAACTCTCAATTTTTCTTTGAAAATTTTCCACATATATAATTTGTAGCTATTAGTATTTTAGTGGTATTAATGTATTTGTTTGGATTTTATTTTGAACAGAATTTATTTCTCCTTGTCAGTTTTCACAATGGCATGATAGGATAACTAGACATTGACCTCTCTTATCCCTGCCATTTGCTTTTATCAATGAAAAGGATAGTGATTAAAAATTAAATTACTCATTTAAAAGTACACATGTGGAAAATGCCAGGCATAAAAATTAAACTCTCGCCTTAATTCACTATCCAGTAAAATGTTACAGTTTGCAGTTATTAGTCTGATGATAAACTGCCCCATTAGTCATTTGGAAAATACCCTTAATTTTAATTTTTTATAGTAATTCTTAAATTATCTGGCAAAAAATTTATTGGACACTTCTACTTTAGAAATGGTTTGTTTAAAAAAGGATACATTCAGCTGTGTGTGTGTTTGTATTGTGTGCATGCACGCAGATCCTAAATCTACATATATATATATATGCACATATGTACATATTTGTATATATAATATGTAGATATAACATGAGATGGGAGAAAAGAATGCTATTATAATAAGTTATAGTAACTATATTGCTGTAGTATATTTTCATATTTAAAACTAATTTTTCTCCTGAACATTAATATTATGCTTTTACAAATTTATTAAGCATTAATAAATTGGAATGTCTTCACTTGTTTGTTTTCACCAGAGCCCTGCAGTGAAGAAGATATGTCTTCCGATGGAAAGAATATTGAGCACACAAACCCTGTACTGAGAATAAGTCAGCTGGATGCCCTGGAACTAAACAAAGCCCTGGAACAATTAGTTTGGTCCCAGTTTACTCATTGTTTTCATGGATTTAAGCCAGGGCTCTTAGCCCGGTTTGAACCTGAGGTAAAAGCATTTTTGTGGCTTTTCTTATGGAGATTCACCATTTACTCCAAGAATGCCACTGTGGGACAGTCAATTATGAATATCCAGTACAAGAATGATTTTTCTCAAAGTCAGAAATATCAGCCACTAAGTAAAAATCAAAAGTTATGGTATGCTATTTGTACAATTGGAGGAAGGTGGTTAGAAGAAAGATGTTATGATTTATTCCGTAGCCACCATTTAGCATCATTCTATAAAATCAAACAGTGTATTAATTTTATTATTGGACTTTTGAAATTAAGTAGTTTGGTAAATTTCTTGATTTTCCTTCAAAAAGGAAAGTTTGCTACATTGACAGAGCGTCTCTTAGGTATTCGATCTGTATTTTGCAAACCCCAAAACATTCGAGAAGTTGGCTTTGAGTACATGAACAGGGAACTTTTGTGGCATGGTTTTGCAGAATTTCTGATCTTTCTCTTACCACTTATTAATATCCAAAAGTTGAAAGCCAAATTGACATCTTGGTGTATCCCTATTGCAGGTGTCCCTAACAGTGATGATACATTAGCCACCCATGGCAAAGAATGTTCTCTTTGTGGAGAATGGCCCACTATGCCTCATACCATAGGTTGTGTACATGTGTTTTGTTATTATTGTGTTAAAAGCAGCTACTTATTTGACATGTATTTCACTTGCCCTAAATGTGGCACAGAGGTACAGAGTGTACAGCCACTGAAGTCAGGGATTGAAATGTCAGAAGTGAATGCTTCTTAGAAACAGTATCTACCTTCTTTAACAAAATAGGCAACTTAAGAATGCATATCAGAATCAACTATTTCAAATCTCTCTAAAAACTTAATTAAAACACTAAGCCCTGGAAGAAATATTATATCAAATTATGTAAATTCTACTACATATTTAAAATAAAAAGTTTGAACTTAACCAATTTTCATTTTTTTTTTTAAACTCCATTTGAACAAAGAATTTGTTTTTGGTTTGTGCTCAAACTGTTAATGACTATATATTTACTTTCCTGAATAATTTTCTAGCAAAGAAATTGAGCTATAAAAATATTTTATCTTAACAGCATATAAATGACTTTATAATACCTTTTGATCACAAGGTCTTGTATAGCGATGGAATGGCCATCCATGACCACCTTTTCAGAAACCATCCAGGCCAATCCTTTCAAGATCCCCAGGAAAGTTAAGTGACTTGCCTAAGGTCACATAGCCAGTATATAGGGGTATTCAAACTATGTTCTGTGACTTCAAAGCAAGTTCTCTTTCCATTGCATCATGTTGCCTCATAGATAATCTTATCTGACTTCCTTATTTGTACAGATAAGAAAACTAAAGGCCCAGAAAGATTCACTGTAATAAGTAATTCCTAGAGTTTGAACCCAGCCACTCTAATTTCAAATCCCATGCCCTTTCTACTTCACCATTGATTGCCTTAGATTATTCTTGATAAATATTTTTGGGCTATTTACATTATTTTAAAATCATGGTACATATAGGAAATATCCATAATATAGATGAAAAATCACATAACTTGGAATAAGAAGAGATTGTGTTCATATTGTATCTAGTTGTGTGACCACAAACAAATTATCCTCTTTGGGCCTCAGTTTTCTCATCTATAAAATGGAGTAGCATATATATGTGTGTGTGTGTGTATATGTGTGTGTGTATATATACATATATGTATATACACATATGTTTGTATATACATATATGCTTTGCAAACTTGAGAGTTCTCTACAAAATAAGATGCTTTTGCTTTTATTCCTCATGACTGACTTAAACCACATCCAAAATTGCTTTTGTCATCTGTTTCATCTTTTTTTTATTCTTTTCAAACTTGCCTAATGATGTTTTAGGAGGTAAAAATAGTTTGGAAATAAAAACTATCTACATCTGTAGACTTGTGATCTCCAGAGTTTTTGATCATGTACCTCTTATCAGTAAATTTGAATGTATGCCTTTAATATATGTTTATTTATAAAATCATTTATAAACTTCACAAAAATAGATATTTTAAAGGTTGCACCAAAAAATGGAAAAAATTTGATTTGTGAACAGTAAAAACAGTCCTTTTCCCAAATTATTGATTGTTAATGATATCTTAGTGAATAATTTGATGGAACATACCTTGTTATTTTTTAAAAGGTTGATTTATCTTTTGTGAAAAGTCTTGGTTATAATTCAGTTTATTTCATTGTTTGGTTTTAATGACTGTCATAACTGAAAAAGATATCTCACAATGATATATAGATTCATTTGGAAGAAGTACACTGTTGGATTACAAAATCATGATGCTTATTTGTTGATCCCATCCACTAGTTATGTAAAAATTTTATTAAAATTCAGCTAATAATTTTTCCTCATATCAGTTGTCCTTACTAACTGGTCAGGTATTATGTTTTTATGTATTTTAACAAATTTAAAACCCACCAAAACTCTTCACTTGAAAGATTCCTAAACAGGTTAGATATTTGTTTCCAAGTTTTTAAAACTGAACTCAAGTCCTCTTGACTCCTTGGACAGTGTTCTATCCACTATGCCACCTAGCTGCCCTAAAACATGCCAAAAGCATGTTTTTGTACTTGACATACTTAAATAATAACTAAAGAGTTAGGTATGCGCAAGGAAAGTATTATCTCCAGTATCAAATGCTGCAGAAAGAACAAGAAAGATGAGAACTGAGAAAAAAGCCACCAAATTTGGCAATTAAGAGATTATTAGTTATTTTGAAGATTATACTTTATATTGAAGAATCAACGATAATGAGGAAATTAAGAACCCTGGAGAATAGAAAGATGTTGTCTCTGGAAATAGGGAAGTTTAGAAGAGGGGTTAGTTTAGTGGTAAAGATAATGTAATGAAGTCTCTGAATTTTGCATCACATCCATTCCTCTTATCTCACTGAAAAGCTAAAAGTAAGGGGTTGATAGTCTTTCTAGACTGCTCCCCCCTTTATGGTCACCTATGGAAGCTAACCCACAATTACTTAGGAAGGGTAGAGGGGGTTTTTGTCTTCACATTGCTTTTGGGACCTAGGTCAAGATTAAGTTGTAATTAGAAGTCATGATTACATTTTAATTGATGGCTAGTATCATGACAGTGAAGTCACTTAAATGGCATAGTTTATGTGCTTATCAAACATGTGTGACACAAAGATGAGAGAGAAAGCTTTTTGAAATACAAGATCTAAAAAGATCCTAGCCAAAGACATTTTATTTGAATCTAATGAGATGAAATTTAATTTAGATAACATGCAGTTTTACATGGATTGTACAGTTTTGCACTGGTTGAATTTTACAAGACAAACAGTTCATTTGAAAAAGATCTGGGTTTGAGTGGGTTACAAGTTAAATATGAATTGTTCTTCATTCTAGAAGAGGACCAATGACATTAGAAAGGTAATGTCTTGACTTGCAAGTGAATAAGATTTAAGTGAATCAGAATCATCAAACCCACTCCTCCAGTGTCATCAGAGTCTAGTGGCAAGATATAAGTCAAGACTACTGTTGATGAACCCGGTTGCAGTGGAATACCCTGACAGTTTGTTAGAGGCAAAACCCATTTAGTAATTAGAGGCTAGCTAAGAAATGAGATAAAAGATAGCCTAGTTTGCCTTTGCAAAAGAATCAGTCTGGTAGGTAAAAGCCAGTTTCTGGTCAGAACAGAAACAATTGCTATTTACACTCACTCTGAGTCATCAAAACCTAAATAATGAGCAAGTGAGGCTTTGGGCTGTGACCAGTGTTTAGCCATTCAGTGAAAGTCAGAGAGATTTGGGTTTAAAGACATAGTCAAATAGAGTTACAGCAACCCAGAAAGCCAATATAATAGTGGACTATTTTAAGAAACAAAAAGCTTCTAGGAGTAAGGAGATGATAGCCTACCCAGCTCTGGCAGACTAAACCTACTGGGTTGT